>NC_091282.1:863337991-863367991 GCF_032444005.1 Ranitomeya imitator
GTGCCCATTTTAATGTCAAAACCATCCATTCTTCTTAATGAAGCTTGTCAAGCGTAATTTACCTTAAAATAATTGGAAGGCATTTGAAATTGGGGGTCATTTGGCTAAAGTTGTGGGGGTAGGGCTGGTTCAAGTAATTAGTGGGCCCAGTAAATCTGGACCACGTCACGGCAGTGGAGCAGGGAGAGGTAAGTATTTCAACTTTGCAAGTGCTGTGATCCTGAGCAAGCAGGGGGGGCCCACTCGTTGGCATTGGCACTGGCACAGGGCCCCTCAAAGTACAGCGGTGTGTTTGCACGGCGGGGGCGCCTCCCACCGGCAGCAACACTTTTGCGTACTATGAGAGGCCCTGTGCCAGTGACGTCGCCAACTAGTATTCCTCCCCCACCTGATGAAGGAACCTGCACTTTCATCTGCACCTTCCTCTTTGTCCCCGTGTAAGGTGGTATGGTATGCGGGAAGAGCAACCTGACTTTCAGCAGGGTCACAATGTTGTTGTGTAGCGTGCACGGGGAATGTTGCGTTATGGGTCAATGTACCAGCAGACTCATCTATCACTGGCTGGGCAATGGGCACGATGAAGTGGAAACACAGATATAGGCCCAAAGAAGAAAGTGGGCTAAATGCAGTTCAAAATTGGTAACACAGGAATAACCAGGGGGCATTGCAGTGGAGGACAACTGGAATGAGAGGCTGACACAGAGAGTAGGGCCAAATCAGTAAGTAGTCGAAATGCAGTTCAAAATTGGCAACCGTAGTAAACAGGCGGCACAGCTTTGTTCAGTGGAGGAGAACAGCAAGGAGTGGCAGACACCGATAGTAGGCCCCAACCCAACTAGTAGGCCAAATGCAGTCTAACATTAACAACTACTTAACGAGAGGCTGAAAATGGAATTTCAGGACAGGAAACCAGGAGAACAGCAAGGAGTGGCAGACACCGATAGTAGGCCCCAAACCAACTAGTACGCCAAATGCAGTTGTTCCATTTAACCACAATTTAATGAGAGCCTGAAGATAGAAGCTCAGGAAAGGCAACCTGGGGAACACCTTGGAGTGTAACACACCATCTCTCTCCACCCCATACCCATTTTGTAGGCCTAATGCTGTGTACTTTTCTACAACTACTAAACGAGAGTCGGAAGACCGAAGCAATGGCAAGGAAACCTGGGGAACACCTTGGAGTGTAACACACCATCTCTCTCCACCCGATACCCATTTTGTAGGCCTAATGCAGTGTAGTTTTCTACAACTACTAAACGAGAGTCGGAAGATCGAAGCAATGGCGAGGAAACCTGGAGAACACCTTGGAGTGTAACACACCATCTCTCTCCACCCCATTCCCCATTTTTTAGGCCTAATGCAGCCTACTTTCCGACACCTACTAAACGAGAGCATGAAGATCGAAGCTCAGGAAAGGCAACCTGGGGAACACCTTGGAGTGTAACAACAACCTCTCTCTACACCACGGAAGGGCTGATTCTTAGGAAGGAAGGCTGTTGTAAATAAGCATTGCGCGCCCGAGGGTGATTATATTCTTATTCGGTATCTACTCACCCTCGGACGCGCCATGCTTCTTGATTTGTAATTAATGTTTATTTGCAATGTGCTTTTGACTTACTCAATTATTTTTTTAATTATTGATTTTATTAAATTAATAGTTTAACATCTTATTGGAAATAATTTAAAGGAGACGCGACAGGACAACACTCGGTGGATGCCATATCTGTGTTAACAACTCCAAAAAAACCTTTCAGTTAACTTCTTGCAGGAGAAAGTAATTGTAGCTGGTGGACCTTTTAGTACAGTTCCAGATTTTTGTTGTGTGTTTGTTTTTAATGTTAAAATGTCTGCATTTGAGATCTCAACACGATCTTATTTTTTATAATCAAAATAATTATTTTTTTATTTTAAGATGTTGGTTCAAGGGGTACACGGGCAGCAGTAGACAGGTCAGTGGAGGCCTAGTGGAAGGAGGGACCGCAGACCACTGTTTCACCCATACACAATTTGTAGGCCTAATGCAGCGTAGTTTCCAACAGCTAGTAAACGAGAGCCGGAAGATCGAAGCTCAGGAAAGGCAACCTGGGGAACACCTTGGAGTGTAACAACAACCTCTCTCTACACCACGGAAGGGGCTGATTCTTAGGAAGGAAGGCTGTTGTAAATAAGCATTGCGCGCCCGAGGGTGATTATATTCTTATTCGGTATCTACTCACCCTCGGACGCGCCATGCTTCTTGATTTGTAATTAATGTTTATTTGCAATGTGCTTTTGACTTACTCAATTATTTTTTTAATTATTGATTTTATTAAATTAATAGTTTAACATCTTATTGGAAATAATTTAAAGGAGACGCGACAGGACAACACTCGGTGGATGCCATATCTGTGTTAACAACTCCAAAAAAACCTTTCAGTTAACTTCTTGCAGGAGAAAGTAATTGTAGCTGGTGGACCTTTTTAGTACAGTTCCAGATTTTTGTTGTGTGTTTGTTTTTAATGTTAAAATGTCTGCATTTGAGATCTCAACACGATCTTATTTTTTATAATCAAAATAATTATTTTTTTATTTTAAGATGTTGGTTCAAGGGGTACACGGGCAGCAGTAGACAGGTCAGTGGAGGCCTAGTGGAAGGAGGGGACCGCAGATGCGCCACTGTTTCACCCATACACAATTTGTAGGCCTAATGCAGCGTAGTTTCCAACAGCTAGTAAACGAGAGCCGGAAGATCGAAGCTCAGGAAAGGCAACCTGGGGAACACCTTGGAGTGTAACAACAACCTCTCTCTACACCACGGAAGGGCTGATTCTTAGGAAGGAAGGCTGTTGTAAATAAGCATTGCGCGCCCGAGGGTGATTATATTCTTATTCGGTATCTACTCACCCTCGGACGCGCCATGCTTCTTGATTTGTAATTAATGTTTATTTGCAATGTGCTTTTGACTTACTCAATTATTTTTTTAATTATTGATTTTATTAAATTAATAGTTTAACATCTTATTGGAAATAATTTAAAGGAGACGCGACAGGACAACACTCGGTGGATGCCATATCTGTGTTAACAACTCCAAAAAAACCTTTCAGTTAACTTCTTGCAGGAGAAAGTAATTGTAGCTGGTGGACCTTTTTAGTACAGTTCCAGATTTTTGTTGTGTGTTTGTTTTTAATGTTAAAATGTCTGCATTTGAGATCTCAACACGATCTTATTTTTTATAATCAAAATAATTATTTTTTTATTTTAAGATGTTGGTTCAAGGGGTACACGGGCAGCAGTAGACAGGTCAGTGGAGGCCTAGTGGAAGGAGGGACCGCAGATGCGCCACTGTTTCACCCATACACAATTTGTAGGCCTAATGCAGCGTAGTTTCCAACAGCTAGTAAACGAGAGCCGGAAGATCGAAGCTCAGGAAAGGCAACCTGGGGAACACCTTGGAGTGTAACAACAACCTCTCTCTACACCACGGAAGGGCTGATTCTTAGGAAGGAAGGCTGTTGTAAATAAGCATTGCGCGCCCGAGGGTGATTATATTCTTATTCGGTATCTACTCACCCTCGGACGCGCCATGCTTCTTGATTTGTAATTAATGTTTATTTGCAATGTGCTTTTGACTTACTCAATTAATTTTTTTAATTATTGATTTTATTAAATTAATAGTTTAACATCTTATTGGAAATAATTTAAAGGAGACGCGACAGGACAACACTCGGTGGATGCCATATCTGTGTTAACAACTCCAAAAAAACCTTTCAGTTAACTTCTTGCAGGAGAAAGTAATTGTAGCTGGTGGACCTTTTTAGTACAGTTCCAGATTTTTGTTGTGTGTTTGTTTTTAATGTTAAAATGTCTGCATTTGAGATCTCAACACGATCTTATTTTTTATAATCAAATTAATTTTTTAAATATTTTATTAGGTTGGTTCAAGGGGTACACGGGCCGCAGTAGACAGGTCAGTGGAGGCCTAGTGGAAGGAGTGACCGCAGACAGGCATCGAAGGCCTAAAATAATAACACATGGCTGTAGGCAATTTTAAATTGGTTCCAGGGTTACACGGGCAGCAGTGGTGTGGTCAGTGGAGGCCTAGTGGAAGGAGTGACCGCAGACAGGCATCGAAGGCCTAAAATATTAACACATGGCTGTAGGCAATTTTAAATTGGTTCCAGGGGGTACTTGGGCAGCAGTGCCCTGGTCAGTGTAGTAGTAGTTGAAAGAATGTACCGCAGACAGGCATCGAAGGCCTAAAATAAAAAATTGGGCTGGCTGTAGGCAATTTTAAATTGTTTCAGGGTTACACGGGCAGCAGTGGTGTGGGTCAGTGGAGGCCTAGTGGAAGGAGTGACCGCAGACAGGCATCGAAGGCCTAAAATAATAACACATGGCTGTAGGCAATTTTAAATTGGTTCCAGGGTTACACGGGCAGCAGTGGTGTGGTCAGTGGAGGCCTAGTGGAAGGAGTGACCGCAGACAGGCATCGACGGCCTAAAATAATCACACATGGCTGTAGGCAATTTTAAATTGGTTCCAGGGGTACACGGGCAGCAGTGGTGTGGTCAGTGGAGGCCTAGTGGAAGGAGTGACCGCAGACAGGCATCGAAGGCCTAAAATATTAACACATGGCTGTAGGCAATTTTAAATTGGTTCCAGGGGTACTTGGGCAGCAGTGCCCTGGTCAGTGTAGTAGTAGTTGAAAGAATGTACCGCAGACAGGCATCGAAGGCCTAAAATAAAAAAATTGGGCTGGCTGTAGGCAATTTTAAATTGGTTCCAGGGTTACACGGGCAGCAGTGGTGTGGTCAGTGGAGGCCTAGTGGAAGGAGTGACCGCAGACAGGCATCGAAGGCCTAAAATAATAACACATGGCTGTAGGCAATTTTAAATTGGTTCCAGGGTTACACGGGCAGCAGTGGTGTGGTCAGTGGAGGCCTAGTGGAAGGAGTGACCGCAGACAGGCATCGAAGGCCTAAAATATTAACACATGGCTGTAGGCAATTTTAAATTGGTTCCAGGGGTACTTGGGCAGCAGTGCCCTGGTCAGTGTAGTAGTAGTTGAAAGAATGTACCGCAGACAGGCATCGAAGGCCTAAAATAAAAAAATTGGGCTGGCTGTAGGCAATTTTAAATTGGTTCCAGGGTTACACGGGCAGCAGTGGTGTGGTCAGTGGAGGCCTAGTGGAAGGAGTGACCGCAGACAGGCATCGAAGGCCTAAAATAATAACACATGGCTGTAGGCAATTTTAAATTGGTTCCAGGGTTACACGGGCAGCAGTGGTGTGGTCAGTGGAGGCCTAGTGGAAGGAGTGACCGCAGACAGGCATCGAAGGCCTAAAATATTAACACATGGCTGTAGGCAATTTTAAATTGGTTCCAGGGGTACTTGGGCAGCAGTGCCCTGGTCAGTGTAGTAGTAGTTGAAAGAATGTACCGCAGACAGGCATCGAAGGCCTAAAATAAAAAAATTGGGCTGGCTGTAGGCAATTTTAAATTGGTTCCAGGGTTACACGGGCAGCAGTGGTGTGGTCAGTGGAGGCCTAGTGGAAGGAGTGACCGCAGACAGGCATCGAAGGCCTAAAATAATAACACATGGCTGTAGGCAATTTTAAATTGGTTCCAGGGTTACACGGGCAGCAGTGGTGTGGTCAGTGGAGGCCTAGTGGAAGGAGTGACCGCAGACAGGCATCGAAGGCCTAAAATATTAACACATGGCTGTAGGCAATTTTAAATTGGTTCCAGGGGTACTTGGGCAGCAGTGCCCTGGTCAGTGTAGTAGTAGTTGAAAGAATGTACCGCAGACAGGCATCGAAGGCCTAAAATAAAAAAATTGGGCTGGCTGTAGGCAATTTTAAATTGGTTCCAGGGTTACACGGGCAGCAGTGGTGTGGTCAGTGGAGGCCTAGTGGAAGGAGTGACCGCAGACAGGCATCGAAGGCCTAAAATAATAACACATGGCTGTAGGCAATTTTAAATTGGTTCCAGGGTTACACGGGCAGCAGTGGTGTGGTCAGTGGAGGCCTAGTGGAAGGAGTGACCGCAGACAGGCATCGACGGCCTAAAATAATCACACATGGCTGTAGGCAATTTTAAATTGGTTCCAGGGGTACACGGGCAGCAGTGGTGTGGTCAGTGGAGGCCTAGTGGAAGGAGTGACCGCAGACAGGCATCGAAGGCCTAAAATATTAACACATGGCTGTAGGCAATTTTAAATTGGTTCCAGGGGTACTTGGGCAGCAGTGCCCTGGTCAGTGTAGTAGTAGTTGAAAGAATGTACCGCAGACAGGCATCGAAGGCCTAAAATAAAAAAATTGGGCTGGCTGTAGGCAATTTTAAATTGGTTCCAGGGTTACACGGGCAGCAGTGGTGTGGTCAGTGGAGGCCTAGTGGAAGGAGTGACCGCAGACAGGCATCGAAGGCCTAAAATAATAACACATGGCTGTAGGCAATTTTAAATTGGTTCCAGGGTTACACGGGCAGCAGTGGTGTGGTCAGTGGAGGCCTAGTGGAAGGAGTGACCGCAGACAGGCATCGACGGCCTAAAATAATCACACATGGCTGTAGGCAATTTTAAATTGGTTCCAGGGTTACACGGGCAGCAGTGGTGTGGTCAGTGGAGGCCTAGTGGAAGGAGTGACCGCAGACAGGCATCGAAGGCCTAAAATATTAACACATGGCTGTAGGCAATTTTAAATTGGTTCCAGGGGTACTTGGGCAGCAGTGCCCTGGTCAGTGTAGTAGTAGTTGAAAGAATGTACCGCAGACAGGCATCGAAGGCCTAAAATAAAAAAATTGGGCTGGCTGTAGGCAATTTTAAATTGGTTCCAGGGTTACACGGGCAGCAGTGGTGTGGTCAGTGGAGGCCTAGTGGAAGGAGTGACCGCAGACAGGCATCGAAGGCCTAAAATAATAACACATGGCTGTAGGCAATTTTAAATTGGTTCCAGGGTTACACGGGCAGCAGTGGTGTGGTCAGTGGAGGCCTAGTGGAAGGAGTGACCGCAGACAGGCATCGAAGGCCTAAAATATTAACACATGGCTGTAGGCAATTTTAAATTGGTTCCAGGGGTACTTGGGCAGCAGTGCCCTGGTCAGTGTAGTAGTAGTTGAAAGAATGTACCGCAGACAGGCATCGAAGGCCTAAAATAAAAAAATTGGGCTGGCTGTAGGCAATTTTAAATTGGTTCCAGGGTTACACGGGCAGCAGTGGTGTGGTCAGTGGAGGCCTAGTGGAAGGAGTGACCGCAGACAGGCATCGACGGCCTAAAATAATCACACATGGCTGTAGGCAATTTTAAATTGGTTCCAGGGGTACACGGGCAGCAGTGGTCTGGTCAGTGGAAGTCTAGTGGAAGGAGTGACCGCAGACAGGCTTCGAAGGCCTAACATAACAAAAATGTCAAAACAATGGTATTGTCAGTGCCAGTCATTGAAGGATGTCAGCGCCTAGACTACACATTGGTGAAGCTGTGAGAGATAATTTTGCTAGTGGTAGAGCACTGTTTGAGCTGGGGGGGGGGGGAACTGGCTTGTGGCCGGCGGTACAGGCACAGGGCCCCTCATATTACAACGGTGAGTCTGACGTTGGGTGCGCACCACCACCGCCAGAGACACTTTATTGTACTATGAGGGACCCAGTGGCAGTGCCGTCGACCAAAAGCGGGCTCACCCACCTCTTCAGACAAACAGCACTCTCAAGGGTCCAAGCGCAAAGTGGCGATAGCACGACCCCGTGTGGGGAGTTTGGCCATTTCGTGAGGTGGAAACATGTCGTATGCTGGACAATCAGGTGAAGAAAATTACGAGATTGGAAAAGTCATTCAGAATAGTCCACAGGCAAGACCTTTTCATAGGAAAGCTAGGTGTCAGCCGGGCAGGGTGGGGCAAAAGATTTTGAAATCCAGTTGTGGTTCATTTTAATGAAGGTTAGATCATCTACATTTTGGGTAGACAGACGAGTCCTTTTTTCTGTTAGTATTGAACCTGCAGCACTGAATACTCTTTCTGATAGGACACTAGCTGCCGGGCAAGCAAGCTCCTGCAATGCATATTCTGCCAATTCTGGCCAGGTGTCTAATTTGGATGCCCAGTAATCAAATGGGAATGACGGTTGAGGGAGAACGTCGATAAGGGATGAAAAATAGTTTGTAACCATACTGGACAAATGTTGTCTCCTGTCACTTTGAATTGATGCTGCAGTACCTGTCCTGTCTGCGGTCCTAGAAAAATCACTCCACAACCTGGTCAGAAAACCCCTCTGGCCAACGCCACTTCTGATTTCTGCCCCTCTAACACCTCTGGTCTGCTGGCCCCTGGAGCTCGTGTGAGAACGATCACGGGCGCTGTGTGCAGGGAATGCCAGAAGCAAACGGTCAACAAGAGTTGATTGTTTTGTTGCTAATATTAGTTCCAAGTTCTCATGTGGCATAATATTTTGCAATTTGCCTTTATAGCGAGGATCAAGGAGGCAGGCCAACCAGTAATCGTCATCGTTCATCATTTTTGTAATGCGTGTGTCCCTTTTGAGGATACGCAAGGCATAATCCGCCATGTGGGCCAAAGTTCCCGTTGTCAAATCTGCGGTTGTGCTTGGTTGAGGGGCAGTTGCAGGCAAATCTACGTCACTTGTGTCCCTCAAAAAACCAGAACCCGGCCTTGCCACGCCACCAATTTCCCGTGCCCCCGGGAAAGCTTCCTCATTAAAAATATACTCATCCCCATCATCCTCCTCATCCTCCACCTCCTCTTCGCCCGGTACCTCGTCATGTACACTGCCCTGACCAGACAATCGCTGACTGTCATCAAGGCTTTCCTCTTCCTCTGGTGCAGACGCCTGATCCTTTATGTGCGTCAAACTTTGCATCAGCAGACGCATTAGGGGGATGCTCATGCTTATTATGGCGTTGTCTGCACTAACCAGCCGTGTGCATTCCTCAAAACACTGAAGGACTTGACACATGTCTTGAATCTTCGACCACTGCACACCTGACAACTCCATGTCTGCCATCCTACTGCCTGCCCGTGTATGTGTATCCTCCCACAAAAACATAACAGCCCGCCTCTGTTCGCACAGTCTCTGAAGCATGTGCAGTGTTGAGTTCCACCTTGTTGCAACGTCTATGATTAGGCGATGCTGGGGAAGGTTCAAAGAACGCTGATAGGTCTGCATACGGCTGGAGTGTACAGGCGAACGGCGGATATGTGCGCAAAGTCCACGCACTTTGAGGAGCAGGTCGGATAACCCCGGATAACTTTTCAGGAAGCACTGCACCACCAGGTTTAAGGTGTGAGCCAGGCAAGGAATGTGTTTCAGTTGGGAAAGGGAGATGGCAGCCATGAAATTCCTTCCGTTATCACTCACTACCTTGCCTGCCTCAAGATCTACAGTGCCCAGCCACGACTGCGTTTCTTGCTGCAAGAACTCGGACAGAACTTCCGCGGTGTGTCTATTGTCGCCCAAACACTTCATAGCCAATACAGCCTGCTGACGTATGCCAGTAGCTGCCCCATAATGGGAGACCTGGTGTGCAACAGTGGCAGGTGCGGATGGAGTGTTTGTGCGACTGCGGTCTGTGGACGAGCTCTTGCTTCTGCAGGAGGACGAGGAGGAGGAGGAGGAGGAGGGGGTGCGAACGGCTACAGACAACTGTTTACTAGACCGTGGGCTAGGCAGAACTGTCCCAAACTTGCTGTCCCCTGTGGACCCTGAATCCACCACATTTACCCAGTGTGCCGTGATGGACACGTAACGTCCCTGGCCATGCCTACTGGTCCATGCATCTGTTGTCAGGTGCACCTTTGTGCTCACAGATTGCCTGAGTGCATGGACGATGCGCTCTTTAACATGCTGGTGGAGGGCTGGGATGGCTTTTCTGGAAAAAAAGTGTCGACTGGGTAGCTCGTAGCGTGGTACAGCGTAGTCCATCAGGTCTTTGAAAGCTTCGCTTTCAACTAACCGGTAGGGCATCATCTCTAACGAGATTAGTCTAGCTATGTGGGCGTTCAAACCCTGTGTACGCGGATGCGAGGCTAAGTACTTCCTTTTTCTAACCATAGTCTCATGTAGGGTGAGCTGGACTGGAGAGATGGAGATCGTGGAACTAGCGGGGGTGCCGGTGGACATGGCAGACTGAGAGACGGTGGGAGATGGTATTGTTGCCGCCGGTGCCCTAGATGCAGTGTTTCCTACTACGAAACTGGTGATTCCCTGACCCTGACTGCTTTGGCCTGGCAAAGATACCTGCACAGATACAGCAGGTGGTGCGCTAAATGGTGGTCCTACACTGCCGGAAGGGATGTTGCGTTGATGACTAGCTTCATTGGCCGAGGGTGCAACAACCTTAAGGGACGTTTGGTAGTTAGTCCAAGCTTTCAAATGCATGGTGGTTAAATGTCTATGCATGCAACTAGTATTGAGACTTTTCAGATTCTGACCTCTGCTTAAGGAAGTAGAACATTTTTGACAGATGACTTTGCGCTGATCAATTGGATGTTGTTTAAAAAAATGCCAGACTGCACTCTTTCTAGCATCGGATACCTTTTCAGGCATTGCAGACTGAGCTTTAACCGGATGGCCACGCTGTCCTCCACCAGGTTTTGGCTTTGCCACGCGTTTTGGGCAAGATACGGGCCCGGCAGATGGAACCTGTGGCGATGTTGATGCCTGCTGCGGCCCCTCCTCCTCCTCTGCTTCAGAACTGCTGCCGCCTGCACCCTGTTCCCCCAATGGCTGCCAATCGGGGTCAAGAACTGGGTCATCTAATAACTCTTCTTGTACCTCCTGCGCAACTTCGTCTGTGTCACCGTGTCGTTCGGTGGTATAGCGTTCGTGATGGGGCAACATAGTCTCATCAGGGTCTGATTCTTGATCAGCACCCTGCGAGGGCAATGTTGTGGTCTGAGTCAAAGGACCAGCATAGTAGTCTGGCTGTGGCTGTGCGTCACTGCACTCCATGTCAGATTCAATTTGTAATGGGCATGGACTGTTAACTGCTTCACTTTCTAAGCCAGGGACGGTATGTGTAAAGAGCTCCATGGAGTAACCCGTTGTGTCGCCTGCTGCATTCTTCTCTGTTGTTGTTTTTGCTGAAGAGGACAAGGAAGTGACTTGTCCCTGACCGTGAACATCCACTAACGACGCGCTGCTTTTACTTTTACCAGTTTCACGAGAGGAGGCAAAAGAGCTAGAGGCTGAGTCAGCAAGATAAGCCAAAACTTGCTCTTGCTGCTCCGGCTTTAAAAGCGGTTTTCCTAATCCCAGAAAAGGGAGCGTTCGAGGCCTTGTGTAGCCGGACGACGAACCTGGCTCCACAGCTCCAGACTTAGGTGCAATATTTTTTTCCCCACGACCACCTGATGCTCCACCACTACCACTACCCTCATTACCAGCTGACAATGAACGCCCCCGGCCACGACCTCTTCCACTAGACTTCCTCATTGTTTTAAAAACGTAACCAAACTAACGTTATTTGTTGCAGTCACACAACTTACACGGTGAGCTATAACTTCAGTATGATTTAGCTACCCCTTTACAGGTTGGTGAGACCACCGCGAAAATCAGGCACAATGTTACACACTCTTTTTTTGGTGGCTGCAAATTAGAGAGATGCCCCACACGCAGGACTGTCACTGAAGCACAAATGTTAATATTAATGTCACACTATTATTTGTTTTTTATTTTTATTTTTTTCAGGAACACTTTAGAAACCCCCCCAAAAAAAAAAGAAATTTGATTTTTGCAGGGAGAATTTAGAAAACAAATGTAACAAACTATATGCTTTCTATGGGCCACTGAGTGAGAGATGACGCACACAGGAATCAGGAGTGGCACACAAGCCCAGAGGCCAATATTTTTCTACCAATGATTGATGGAGTTATTTTCTCTGGTAGATTTTGGAACCCAAATCAAGGAAAAAAAATATAGGCTTTCTATGGACCACAATTGGAGAGAGAGAGAGAGAGAGAGAGAGAGAGAGAGAGAGAGATGGCACACCCAGGAGTCAAGACTGGCACACAAGCAGAAAGGCCAATATTAATCTCCCACTGTTTTTTTTTTTTTTTTTTTTTTTGTCAGGGAGACTTTAGAAAAAAAAATAATAAAAAAAATATGATTTTATCAGGAAGAATTTAGAAACCAAATAAAATAAAATGATTTTTTCAGGGAGAATTTATAAAACAAATAAAAACAAAAATAGGCGTTCTATGGCCCACTGACTGAGAGATGACGCACACAGGAATCAGGAGTGGCACACAAGCCCAGAGGCCAATATTTTTCTACCAATGATTGATGTAGTTATTTTCTCTGGTAGATTTTGGAACCCAAATCAAGGAAAAAAAATATAGGCTTTCTATGGACCACAATTGGAGAGAGAGAGAGAGAGAGAGAGAGAGAGAGAGAGAGAGATGGCACACCCAGGAGTCAAGACTGGCACACAAGCAGAAAGGCCAATATTAATCTCCCACTGTTTTTTTTGGTTGTTTTTTTTTTTTTTTTTCAGGGAGACTTTAGAAAAAAAAATAATAAAAAAAATATGATTTTATCAGGAAGAATTTAGAAACCAAATAAAATAAAATGATTTTTTCAGGGAGAATTTATAAAACAAATAAAAACAAAAATAGGCGTTCTATGGCCCACTGACTGAGAGATGACGCACACAGGAATCAGGAGTGGCACACAAGCCCAGAGGCCAATATTTTTCTACCAATGATTGATGTAGTTATTTTCTCTGGTAGATTTTGGAACCCAAATCAAGGAAAAAAAATATAGGCTTTCTATGGACCACAATTGGAGAGAGAGAGAGAGAGAGAGAGAGAGAGAGAGAGAGAGATGGCACACCCAGGAGTCAAGACTGGCACACAAGCAGAAAGGCCAATATTAATCTCCCACTGTTTTTTTTGGTTGTTTTTTTTTTTTTTTTTCAGGGAGACTTTAGAAAAAAAAATAATAAAAAAAATATGATTTTATCAGGAAGAATTTAGAAACCAAATAAAATAAAATGATTTTTTCAGGGAGAATTTAGAAAACAAATAAAACCAAAAATAGGCGTTCTATGGCCCACTGACTGAGAGATGACGCACCCAGGAGTCAAGACTGGCACACAAGCAGAAAGGCCAATATTAATCTCCCACTGTTTTTTTTTTTTTTTTTTTTTTTTTCAGGGAGACTTTAGAAAAAAAAATAATAAAAAAAATATGATTTTATCAGGAAGAATTTAGAAACCAAATAAAATAAAATGATTTTTTCAGGGAGAATTTACAAAACAAATAAAAACAAAAATAGGCGTTCTATGGCCCACTGACTGAGAGATGACGCACCCAGGAGTCAAGACTGGCACACAAGCAGAAAGGCCAATATTAATCTCCCACTGTTTTTTTTTTTTTTTTTTCAGGGAGACTTTAGAAAAAAAAATAATAAAAAAAATATGATTTTATCAGGAAGAATTTAGAAACCAAATAAAATAAAATGATTTTTTCAGGGAGAATTTATAAAACAAATAAAAACAAAAATAGGCGTTCTATGGCCCACTGACTGAGAGATGACGCACACAGGAATCAGAAGTGGCACACAAGCCCAGAGGCCAATATTTTTCTACCAATGATTGATGTAGTTATTTTCTCTGGTAGATTTTGGAACCCAAATCAAGGAAAAAAAATATAGGCTTTCTATGGACCACAATTGGAGAGAGAGAGAGAGAGAGAGAGAGAGAGAGAGAGAGAGAGAGATGGCACACCCAGGAGTCAAGACTGGCACACAAGCAGAAAGGCCAATATTAATCTCCCACTGTTTTTTTTGGTTGTTTTTTTTTTTTTTTTTCAGGGAGACTTTAGAAAAAAAAATAATAAAAAAAATATGATTTTATCAGGAAGAATTTAGAAACCAAATAAAATAAAATGATTTTTTCAGGGAGAATTTAGAAAACAAATAAAACCAAAAATAGGCGTTCTATGGCCCACTGACTGAGAGATGACGCACCCAGGAGTCAAGACTGGCACACAAGCAGAAAGGCCAATATTAATCTCCCACTGTTTTTTTTTTTTTTTTTTTTTTTTTCAGGGAGACTTTAGAAAAAAAAATAATAAAAAAAATATGATTTTATCAGGAAGAATTTAGAAACCAAATAAAATAAAATGATTTTTTGCAGGGAGAATTTAGAAAACAAATAAAACCAAAAATAGGCGTTCTATGGCCCACTGACTAAGAGAGAGAGAGAGAGATGGAACGCTTAGTACTGGCACACAAGCCCAAAGGGCAATATTAATCTCCCTTTTTTTTTCCAGGGAGAATTTCTAAAACCCCCCCCAAAAAAAAAATAGGCTTTCTATGGCCCACTATTTGTGAGAGAGATGGGACGCTCAGGACTGGCACAGATGGCACGCTCAGGACTGGCACAGAAGCCCAGAGGCCAATATTAATCTCCCTTTTTTTCTGGGAGAATTTATAAAACCAAAAAAAAAATTAAATAGGCTTTCTATGGCCCACTATTTGTGAGAGAGATGGCACGCTCAGGACTGGCACAGATGGCACGCTCACAACTGGCACACAAGCCCAGAGGCCAATATTAATCTCCCTTTTTTCAGGGAAAATTTATAAAACCAAAAAAAAAATTAAATAGGCTTTCTATGGCCCACTATTTGTGAGAGAGATGGGACGCTCAGGACTGGCACAGATGGCACGCTCAGGACTGGCACAGAAGCCCAGAGGCCAATATTAATCTCCCTTTTTTTCTGGGAGAATTTATAAAACCAAAAAAAAAATTAAATAGGCTTTCTATGGCCCACTATTTGTGAGAGAGATGGGACGCTCAGGACTGGCACAGATGGCACGCTCAGGACTGGCACAGAAGCCCAGAGGCCAATATTAATCTCCCTTTTTTTCTGGGAGAATTTATAAAACCAAAAAAATATTTAAATAGGCTTTCTATGGCCCACTATTTGTGAGAGAGATGGCACGCTCAGGACTGGCACAGATGGCACGCTCACAACTGGCACACAAGCCCAGAGGCCAATATTAATCTCCCTTTTTTCAGGGAGAATTTATAAAACCCCAAAAAAAATAAAATAGGCTTTCTATGGCCCACTATTTGTGAGAGAGATGGCACACTCAGGACTGGCACACAAGCCCAAAGGCCAATATTAATCTCCCACTGTATTTTTATCAGGGAGAATTTATACACCCCACAAAAAAAAATACAGAAAAATGAAAAGGCTTTCTATGGCCCACTATGTGAGAGAGATGGCACACACAGGGATGGCACTCTAGCAGAAATGCCAAATTGCCAATCTTAATCTCCCACCAAAAAAAAAAAAAAAAAAAAACAGGGAATGTCCTACAATTACTATCTCCCTGCCTGCAGTAATCTCAGCCAGGTATGGCAGGCAGCTACTATCTCCCTGCCTGCAGTAATCTCAGCCAGGTATGGCAGGCAGCAATAAGGAGTGGACTGATGCACAAATGAAATAAAAAGTGTGGACAAACAAAAAAGATAGCTGTGCAGAAAGGAAGGAACAAGAGGATTTGTGCTTTGAAAAAAGCAGTTGGTTTGCACAGCGGCGTACACACAGCAATGCAGCTATCAGGGAGCCTTCTAGGGCAGCCCAATGAGCTACAGCGCTGAGGGGAAAAAAAAAAACTTCCACTGTCCCTGCACACCGAGGGTGGTGTTGGACAGTGCAAATCGCTGCAGCACAAGCGGTTTTGTGGTTAATGGACCCTGCCTAACGCTATCCCTGCTTCTGACAAAGCGGCAGCAACCTCTCCCTAAGCTCAGATCAGCAGCAGTAAGATGGCGGTCGGCGGGAACGCCTCTTTATAGCCCCTGTGACGTCGCAGACAGCAAGCCAATCACTGCAATGCCCTTCTCTAAGATGGTGGGGACCAGGACCTATGTCATCACGCTGCCCACACTCTGCGTTTACCTTCATTGGCTGAGAAATGGCGCTTTTCGCGTCATTGAAACGCGACTTTGGCGCGAAAGTCGCGTACCGCATGGCCGACCACGCACAGGGGTCGGATCGGGTTTCATGAAACCCCGACTTAGCCAAAAGTCGGCGACTTTTGAAAATGTTCGACCCGTTTCGCTCAACCCTAGTGCCCGCTGCTAAAGAGAAATGAATATTCACTGCACTGGCAGTTAATATTCATTCCTCTGTAATAGTGTGCACAGTGTCAGCCGCAGCCTACGACTTCCAGCAGCGACCGGGCGATCATGTTCGCCTGCTACTTAAGAAAAATGAATATTCACCTCTCTCCACTTCCATAGGCATGGAGCACAGTGAACATTAATTACCTTAAGCAGTTTGGACATGTGATCGCCCGGCCGCTGCAGCTGCAGGCACCGTAGCAAGATGCTGCAAGGTAGCACAGGGACTGTAAGTATGATAGTTTATATTTTTATGCTTTTCTGATCGGGGCCATGCATGCAATGATAGGGATGAGGGTGCCATGCATACCAGGATAGGGATGAGATGGCCATGCATACAATGATAGGGATGAAGAACCATGCATATCAGGATGGGGATGAGGAACCATGCATACCAGGATAGGGATGAGGAGCCATACATACCAGGATAGGGATGAGGAACCATGCATATCAGGATAGGGATAAGGGGGCCATGCATACAAGGATAGGGATGAGGAACCATACATACCAGGATGGGGGTGAGAAACCATGCATACCAGGATAGGGCTGAGGAGCCATACATACCAGGATAGTGATGAGGAACCATGCATATCAGGATAGGGATAAGGGGGCCATGCATACAAGGATAGGGATGAGTAACCATGCATTCCAGCATGGGTATGAGGGGGCCATGCATACCAGAATGGGGATGAAGAGGTCATGTATACCAGGATATGGATGAGGAACCATGAATACCAGAATAGGGATGAGGAACCATGCATGCCAGGATAGAGATGAGGAACCATTCACTCCAGGATAGGGAAGAAGAACCATGCATACCAGGATAGGGACGAGGAACCATGTATACCAGGATAGGGATGAGGAATCATGCATATCAGGATAGGGATGAGGGGGCCATGCATAAAAGGATAGGGATGAGGAACCATGCCTACCAGGATGGGGATGAGGGGGCCATGCACACTAGGATAGGGATGAGTGGGCCATGCATACCAAGATGGGAATGAGGAGGCCATGCATACCAGGATATGGATGAGAAACCATGCATACAAGGATATGGATGAAGGGGCCATGCATACCAAGCTTGGAATGGCGGGGCATGCTTACCAGGATGGGGATGAAGGGGCCATGCACACCAGGATGGGAATGAGGAGACCATTAATACCAGGATGGGAGTGAGGAGACCATGCATACCAGGATAGGGATTAGATGTCCATTCATACAAGGATGGGGATGAGAAACCTTGCATACCATGATAGGGATGAGGAACCATGCATACAAGGATATGGATGATATGGATGAGGGGGCCATGCATACCAAGCTGGGAATGGGGGGGGTCATGCTTACCAGGATGGGGATGAAGGGACCATGCACACCAGGATGGGAATGAGGAGACCATTAATACCAGGATGGGAGTTAGGAGACCATGCATACCAGGATGTGGATGATGGGGTCATGCATACCAGGATGGGGAAGGGGGCCATGCATACCAGGATGTGGATGATGGGGCCATGCATACCAGGATAGGGATGAGGAGGCCATGCATATTAGGATGGGGTTGATAGGACAATGCATACCCGGCTTATACTCGAGTCAATAAGTATTCCCAGTTTTTCGTGGCAAAATTAGGTGCCTCAGCTTATACTTGGGTCGGCTTATACTCAAGTATATACAGTATATTAAGTAAGACCACGCCCATCAAGTTGTAATTTAGCTGAGAGTGTGTCTCGCGTACTAGCACATATAGTAGAGTGACTGCAGACTTGCTTTAACAAAAACTAGGCCAAATTGCAGGATCAAAATGTGAAAAATTAAGTACACACTTACTGCATCCATATAAATTAATTGTTCTTGAGCAAATGTGATCACTTTTATAAAAGCAATTTAGGCAATTTTGCTGGTCTTTAGTATTTAAGCATGTGTTAACACAATGTTAAAGGGAACCTGTCACTCCCAAAATCGAAGTTGAGCTAAGCCCACCGGCATCAGGGGCTTATCTACAGCATTCTGTAATGCTATAGATAAGCTCCCGATGTATCCTGAAAGATGAGAAAAAGAGGTTAGATTATACTTACCTGGGCGGGCGGTCCAATCCGATGGGTGTCACGGTCCGGGGTCTCCCATTTTCTTACGATAACGTCCTCTTCTTATCTTCACGCTGCGGCTCTGGTGCAGGCGTACTTTGTTTGCCCTGTAGAGGGCAGAGCGAGGTACTGCAGTGCTCATGCGCCAGGAAAGGTCAGAGATGCCGGCGACTGCACACTGCAGTACTTTGCTCTGCCCTCAACAGCAGGAGTCGCAGCATGAAGACAAGAAGAGGATGCCATCCTATGAAGATGGCCTCCCGGACCGCGACGCCCATCGGACCGCGACGCCCATCGAACCGGACCGCAGTGGGAACGCCCCTGGGTGAGTATAATCTAATCTCTTTTTCTCATCTTTCAGGATACATCGGGAGCTTATCTACAGCATTCCAGAATGCTGTAGATAAGCCCCTGATGCCAGTGGACTTAGCTCAACTTCGATTTTGGTGGTGACAGGTTCCCTTTAAAATGGAAAGTGGTAAAGAATGATCTAAGAGAAGCAATTGTTGCTGCCCATCTAAGCAGGATTATAAGGCTATTTCCAAACACTTAAACTCATTAACCCCTTAACGACCAGAGGTATTTTTGGTTTTGCATATTCATTTTTTGATCCCTTTCTTCCCAAAGCCATAACTTTTTTATTTTTTGATCGAAATGGCAATGAGGGGGCTTGTTTTTTGCAGGACGAGTTGTGTTTTGAAAAACAGCATTGGTTTTAACATATTGTCTACTGAAAAATGGGGAAAAAATTCAAAGTGTGGTGAAATTGCAAAAAAAGTGTAATACCACAGTTGTTTTTTGTTTTGCTTTTTTACTATGTTCACTAAGTGCTAAAACTGACCTGCAATTATGATTCTCCAGGTCATTCCGAGTTCAAAGACACCAAACAGTCTAGGTTCATTTTCATCGAAGTGGTGAAAAAAAGTTCCAAACTTTGTTTTAAGAAAAAAAAGCACCATTTTCCGATACCCATAGCTTCCCTATTTTTTGTGATCTCTGGTTGAGTGAGGGCTTATGTCCAAGTGGACATTTTTAAGGATTCCATTTTGGTACAGATACAATGTTTTGATCGCCAGTTATTGCATTTTAATGCAATGTCATGGCGACCAATAAAACATAATTCTGGCGTTTTTACTTTTTTCTCACTACGCCATTAGCCATCAGGTTAATCCTTTATTTATATTGATATATTGGGCGATCCTGAATGCAGCAATACCGAATACAGTGGGGAAAAAAGTATTGTCAGCCACCAATTGTGCAAGTTCTCCCACTTAAAAATATGAGAGAGGCCTGTAATTGACATAATAGGTAGACCACAACTATGAGAGTCAAAATGAGAAAACAAATCCAAAAAATCACCTTGTCTGATTTGGCAAGACTTATTTTCCAAATTATGGTGAAAATAAGTATTCGGTCACCTAAAAACATGCAAGATTATGCCTCGGGGCAGCCTGTGGGCAGGTCTGTCCTTGGTCTATCTGGGCTAGAGCAGGAAGATAAGATTCTGCTTACAGTCCTGCCTCGGAACACGGGCATCTCATTAACTGCAAACTTCTAAGGCCGGAGTCACACTCAGCGTAGGGAAATACAGTCCGTATTTTACGTGCGTAATATGAAGAAATATTCCCAAAATATTGATCCGTATGTCATCTGTAGGCAGGGTGTGTCAGCGTATTTTGCGCATGTCAACCTCCGTATGTAATCCGTATGGCATCCGTACAGCGAGATTTTCCCGCCGGCTTACAAAATAATAAGACATCAATTCATTGTCAATAAGACACCTATTCATTATTAATCCAATAGTAGTAAATGGTTAATAAAACACACACACATTATGAAAAAAGTATTTTATTGAAATAAAGACACAGGGTGTTGTAATAGTTTATTATACTTTCAATCCAATTGAAGACCCTTGTCACCTGAAACTAAGTTAAAATAAAAAATCAACAAAATCCCATACCTTCCATCTTTCAGTCTTGTCCCACACTGTAAATCCATCTGAAGGGGTTAAATAATTTTACAAGCAGGAGCCTGCTAATGCAGCTGCCCCTGCCTGTAAAAACTGGGGAATGAATGGAAAGCAGGGGAACGTTGATACCTAAACTAGCGGTGCTGCGCCCCCTGCTGGTATAACCTCAGATGAACTCAAAAGTGGGATTTTTTCTGAATATTTTCTCAGGCTTGGATTCATCTGAGGTTATACCAGAAGGGGGCGCAGCACCGCAAGTCTAGGTAGCTACACTTGGAACATTATTAGTGACGAATATGTTAAAAAATAAGGGATATGACATGGTTTACTGTATGTAAACCATGTCTCATATCATGTCGGGTTTGGGAAGGAGATAGCAAAAGCCGGCAATTGAATTACCGGCTTTTCTGCTATCTAGCGCTGTATGAAATATAAATACAGTATATATATACCTATTCTATGTGTAGACATTTATTCTATCTATTCTATTCTAACCTGTCAGTGTAATTTTACTGAATACCGCACTGAATTACCAGCTTTTCTATAGAACACCGCTGCGTATTTCTCACAAGTCACACTGTTGGTCTGTGTGTAATCCGTATTTTTCTCGCCCCCATTGAGTTTCATTGGTGGATTTTTTGCGCAATACGCTGACAAACGCAGCATGCTGCGATTTTCTATGCCTGTAAAATACGGCAGAGAAATATACGGCAGTTAGGAGCTGCCCCATAGAGAAACATTGGTCCATGCGCAATGCGTAGTTTTTGCGCCTCTCATACATCCGTAAAACTCGCTAGTGTGACCCCAGCCTAACACTGATTACACAAGAGCCACAAGACAGATTTCTTCATCCCAGGTGTCATTTTAATTAGTTTAATACTGTCAACCTGATAATGTCTGTTTTTTACTTAGCAAAATCCTGCCAATAGATTGACTTTAAAGTTCTAGGTTTTTTCTTCATTGGGCAATTGCCTAAGGCCAGTCTCACACGTCCAGATAATTCCGGCAACTTTATTTTAAAAACAAAAATGAATAAAAAAAAAAGATTATTCATTCCTTCTTTCCAGCAATTGCTGCTGGAGAGAAGAAATGAATGGGGCTTCAGCACCACACGCGGGGGGGACAGCGCTTACAGTAGCGCTGTCTCCTGCACGGCACACGGACTGCACACGGACAACATCCGTGTGCGGTACGTGTTTTACACGGACCCATTGACTTTAATGGGTCCGTGTGATTCGTGCACTCCCACGAACACTGACATGTCTCCGTGTTTTCCAAACGGACACACGGTGCGTGAAAGCACGCTGACATGTGCAGAGACACATTGATTTTAATGTGTCTACGTGTGTCAGTGTCTCCGGTACGTGAGAAAACTGTCACCTCACATACCGGAGCCATTGACGTGTGAAACCGGCCTCTAGGTTCCATGTTAGAGCATCTATAGTATTTATTCTGACATTTTCACTGCTCGGCTCCCAATTCTATGACACAAGATATTATAAAATATCAAAGTTGTAGAATGATGACAATGTGAAACATTAGAGTTGTACACAGGTTGTAACACAGAATAAGAATGTAATTTATGTGGGTGTTTAAATGCCTTTAGTTGGGGTAATGTATCATTTAATAAGATAAAAATGTGTAAATAATCCACGAGTCAGAACGACCTGTTACAATCTGATAGTTCTCAGAGTTTGCAAGACTTATGTCTGAAAACTACATTCTTGCAAAACTTAATGTAGCAGTCAGAATTATACATGTTGACTTTTCTATTATGTACAAAATAACATGATCCTATACCTGAAAGAACTAGTAAACCTCTTCCTTAATTGCTGCATAAGGAAAAGTTCTGTAACCTTTTAAGATACCTTCTACATTCATTCTTCACCATTTTTGTGACTAATGAATGTGAGTATATAAAGTAGGTGTGGCACCAGATTTCCCAATACACACGTACGTGTTTAAGTGGATCTCTTAAAGAGAAGGTGCCATAAAAAATCAACAATTGAAAAGATGTCAAGTATTAATGTATTCATGTTTTTTTTTAATATTATCATTTGTTTTTAACCCTGGGACATTTTCCGTTTTTTGCATTTTTGTTTTTGGCTCCCCTTCTTCCCAGAGCCATTACTTTTTTTTATTTTTTGGTCAAAATGGCCATGTGAGGGCTTGTTTTTTGTGAGACGAGTTGTACTTTTGAACAACATCATTGATTTTAACGTATCGTGTACTGGAAAATGGGAAAAAACTCCAAGTGCGGTGAAATTACAAAAAAAGTGCAATTCCACAGTTGTTGTTATATTTTTTACCATGTTCATAAATGCTAAAACTGAACTGCCATTATGATTTTTCAGGCCATTATGAGTTCACACCAAACATGTGTAGGTTCTTTTTTATTTAAGTGGTGAAAAAAAATTCCAAACTTTGTTAAAAAAAAATTGCCCCATTTTCCAATACCTGTAGTGTTTCGCGATCTCAGGTTGGGTGAGGGCTTATTTTTTACACGCTGAGCTGACTCTTTTAATGATACCATTTTGGTGTGTATATGATATTTTGATTTTTTTTTTTTTAATTTTTATATTGATAGATCGGGCGATTCTGAACTCAGTGATACCAAATATGTCTATGTTTGTTTTTTTTATTGTTTTATTTTGAATGGGGCAAAAGGGGGGTGATTTGAACTTTTATATTTTTTATTTTTTTAATATTTTTAAAAACATTTTTTTTTCACTTTTGGCAAGCTTTAATAGCCTCCATGGGAAACGAGAAGCTGCCATAATCCGATCGGCTCTGCTGCATACAGGCGATGATCAGATCGCCTGTATGTAGCAGAAATGCTCACTTGCTATGAGTGCTGACTACCGGGTGGCGCTCATAGCAATCTGGCAGTGACAAGCATAGAGGTCTGCTGGAGACCTCTGGTTGTCATGCCAACCCATCGGTGACCCGCGATCACATTCCGATGCGCTTGCCGGAAGCACGCGTGAACTGCCGCTGTTAGTAATTGACAGCAGCATTTAACTAGTTAACAGCCGCGGGTGGATTACGGCTGTATATATCAGCTGACATGTGCCCGGAAAGGTTAGGCTCACCACCAGAGCCCGCACCAAACAGGGGGAGTCCTACATCGGCGTACTATTACGTATTACGTACGTAATACGCCTGAGGTCGGAAAGGGGTTAATGACGTAAAATATGAAAAATAATTTAGAAATGCTTGGTATTTCCACTTTTAAACACTAGGGGGAGCAGCTGCTGAAATTTGCCATGAAAATCTACTGTGCAACTAGCTCACATTATGACTGCAGAAAATGTAGTCAGAATCTGCTCACGTGTCTGACGTCTCCTCTCCTTCCCTTCTGGGTGTTTTCAAAGGGATAACAAACGATGAAGTTTAGGATCACAATACGGAGCCATTTTGTTGATGACTGCCAGTGATACTGACAAGTAGACAGTGTTACCGAGGTCGGACAGCAGCTGATTTTGTTAGTTGTGATTAGATACAGGGCTAAGTGTAGTTTGTCACATAATGGGATTAGATACTGAGCTCAGCGAAGGGTATCACACAGGATGGAATTAGATACCCAGTATCGAATGTATGTTATATGTGGCCCCACTCCATCCTCTTCTATGTGAGCAGTGGTGTAGTGCATGACCTTTCTCTGTCCACTTCTATGGGAGCAGTGATGTAATGTGTGATCCTGCTCCTTCCATTTCTATGGGGGCAGTGGTGTAATGTGTGACCCTGTTCTGTCTACTTCTATGGGAGCAGTGGTGTAATGTGTGACCCTGCTGTGTCCACTTCTATGGGAGCAGGTGTGTAATGTGTGACCCTGCTGTGTCCACTTCTATGGGAGCAGGTGTGTAATGCGTAACCCCGCTCCATCTATTCTAATTCGCATCACAGATGCATCAGTTCCGGTGCTTTGCCCAGCTTCCTGATTGCCCTGATGTGGTGGCAATCGGGGTAATGGAAGTTGGGGTTGATGACAGCTATGATTACAGCTTGAAATTTGTCCCTCATCCTGGTATTTGTCCCCTTTGCTGGTATATGGCCTTCTTATTTTTTATATGGCCCTCATCCTGGTATATGGCCCCCAAATTGCTTCCATCTTGGTACATGCTCCATCCTGGTATATGGCCCCCATCTTGGTATATCTGCTCCATCCTGGTATAGCTGCTCCATCCTGGTATATCTGCTACAACCTGGTTTATGGCTTCCAACCTGGTATATGCCCCCCCATTCTGGTATATGTGTTCCATCCTGGTATATGGTCCCCATTCTGATATATGGCCCCATCCTGCTATATGTGCTCCATCCTGTATTATGGTCCCCATTCTGATATGTGGCCACATCCTGGTATATGGCCCCAAACTTGTATATGTGCTTCATCCTTGAATATATGGTCTATCCTGGTATATAGCCCCAATCTGGTATATATGCCTTATCATGGTATACATCCTCCATTTTGGTATATGTGCTTCATCCTGGTATATGTGCTACGCCATGGTATATGTGCTCCGTCATGGTATATGTGCTCCCTTCTGGTATATGTGCTCTATCCTGGTATATGTCCAACATCCTGGTATATATCCCTCCATATATTTAATGCATAGAACATATTAAACACTTGTACACACTTTCCCCTCTGCTCCCATGGAGTGCAGCGTCCTGTTCAGAGCACAGCAGATGGATGATCTCTAGTGATGAGCGAATATACTCGTTACTCGAGATTTCTCGAGCACGCTCGGGTGTCCTCCGAGTATTTTTTTGTGCTCGGAGATTTAGTTTTTCCTGCCGCAGCTGAATGATTTATATCTGTTAGCCAGCATAAGTACATGTGGGGGTTGCCTGGCTGCTAGGGAATCTCCACATGTAATCAAGCAGGCTAACAGATGTAAATCATTCAGCTGCGGCAGGAAAAACTAAATCTCCGAACACAAAAAAATACTCGAAGGACCCCCGAGCGTGCTCGGGAAATCTCGAGTAACGAGTATATTTGCTCGTCAGTCATCACTAATGATCTCCCTGTTGTGTTCTAATCATGTTGGCAGTAAGCTGTGATAGCAACCTATAATGTAATAGAGATGATTACATTACATTCAGCCAAATTTTGGTAAACGATCGAGTTTCCACTAAGGCTGTGTGCACACTGCGTCTTTGATCTGTGGTAATGTTACCACCGGTAACATAGTTACCATCGGTCAGAGCGCCGCAGGATCAGCGTGACCATGCAGCTGTGAATGGGTCCCGCGGTAAAAAGGTCACAGGAGTTGGCTGATGAGAGACTTCTACTCCCATCAGCATTTGGAAGAAGCTATTTGCGAAACGGCGCTTGTTGGGCGCGGGGGGCCTCCACATCACTCTGACCTGGGCGCACCGACCTCTGACTCCTACATTTACAGGTAATTTACCCCGTTTAGGAATTAAGATCTGCTCAATTGATACATCTATTCAGTACACATAGTGATATTTTCACTCCCCAAGTGGTTCACAGCACATTGTTGCTAATACACTGGGTACATCTGGTTGGTTATCATATGCACTTTTCCTAAACACATTATCATCTGACATACAGTTCTGTGCGTTGTACACGCTTTTCGGTGCCTAGATCTCATAAGCTCTATGAATTCTGGATATAAATGTAGCCTTATGGTATATTAATCTAGCTTTTTTGAGTTCTTGTTGTGCCATAGTGCTGTGGTGTGCCTCCCCTGGTATTTTGGAGGTTTCCGTTCCCCCTTTTTTTGTCTAATTTTATACCTTGTGTTACACACTTTTAGAACAAATTCTGAATAAATTTATTGATTTTATTGGTACTCTCTCTCACTTAATTTTTTCTTGTGGCACCCACCATTTGAAAATGTGTTCATACCTTATGTCGAAGTGACTCTAGCCATTGCTAAATATAGGACTATGAGAATAATCCCATCAGCATACGCCTGCTATCGCTGATAACAGCAGGAGCAGGCAGCAGCTGATGGCCATAGTCATCAGCCAGCACCTCTGTCAATGTAAAGAAAAACAAAGTTAAAATAAAGAAATAAATATTGAAATAAAAATAAAAGCACAGTATCTTCTCACAGTACACTTAATCCCTGAAGCCCTTGTCTTCATGTAAAATATAAAAAATAAATAAACTCCATACACTCACCTTAATGTCTAATCCCCGATGCTCATGTCAATGGTAAAAGAGAAAAAATAATAAACTTCCATATCCCTCACCTATCCACCATAATACATACTGTCCCACAATGATTCAGATAACTTATAGAGCAGTCACATCAGCTGATTCGACTGCTCTACCTGACAGCCGGCGACACACTGACAAGACCCGGTAATCACTCCTGCAGTGTGTAGCGCTGAGCCGCCATGAGGTCACCAGAGTTCATCAGCTGATGAACTCCAATGAACTTTCTCACCGCAGCTAAGCGCTACACGCTACATAAGTGATTAGATGCTCCTGTCAGTGTGTTGCCATCTGACGGGCAGAGCAGTCATCAGGATCATCGTGGGACATTATGAATTATCTCTTCACTTCAGACAGGTGAAGAATATGGTTCGTTATTATTTTAATTCATTTGCAAGGGGCATTGGCTTCAGTGGACTGGGCGATGACGTGAATATGTGAGTATGGTCTATTTAGAGTCAATAAACAATTCTGTGTCATTATTTCAAATGAAGGACTTTATTCTCGGTGTTTGTGTGTTTTATACAATAACACTATGGGGCTAGAAATGGGGGTGTCTTATAGATGCCTCTTCATTACTAACCTCAGGGCTTGATGTCTCCAGACAATACAAAGGTGACATCAACCCCACAAATATGTACCCCACTTGCCACCGCCACAGGGCAAGTGACAAAACTCAGGCAAAGCGCTAGAATTGGCGCATCTAGTACCAGCCTGAGAATACCAGCTCCCAGCTGTCAACGTTAGCTTGGCTGGTTGTCAAAAATGGGGGGGACCCCATGCCGTTTTTTAAAATGATTGATTTAAATAATTTAAAAATGATGTAGGGACCCCTCTGTTCTTGATAACCAGACTTGCTAAAGCTGACAGCTGAGGGTTGCAGCTCACAGCTGTTAGTTTTGCCTGGCTGGTTAACAAAAATAAAGGGGAATCCAAGTCAGTTTTTTATTATTATTTATTTATAGCACAATTGAAGAGTCAAGTGATGCCACTTTTCCTGGTGTCTTCCCCTAATTTGAGCTGTGTTTGGCAGCTTTTGTGCCACATGATGGTGTCTATGTGTTGGGATTTGCCCACCATTGAATTTAATGGTGTTCGGCAAACATCAGGAAGTTTGACGAACATAGTCAAACCGAGCCTTAAAATATTTGCTCATCTCTAATCCCAACTTTCTTGGAGCTAGTGTTGTGCTAATTTACTAAATTTCACCAGAAAATGAACAGTTAAAGTTTATATTTTAGAAAGTATTCCTCGAAGCACGAGTTTAAGCTGCCTTTGCGTTTTCCTTGTGACTCAATAGGTTAAATTATTTACTGTCTTGCTTCTTTCATCTGAATTGCTGTATAGCAGTCCCAGAGATTCTTGCCAAAAATATATCACATACAATGTATATTTCGGAATTTGGATTAAATCAAGTGTATTCTAGCAGAACACCTGCACATGTGATTTGACATTCTGTTCGCTGTAAGTAATAAATGAGGTCGTCTTGAAATGCTCTGAAAAGTCTGCTTTTTCAGGCATATGCCATATATTATAAATTGCAATATAAAAAAATGTTTGCAACTTTGTAAGATTTACAGTAAGAGCATTTAATATCATTTCAGGTGATTTACGTAGTCATGAGGAATAATACTATTACTTTCATTCACATGTTTCCTGTCTCCCCTTTTCCTCATAGTTTGTAAGCTTGCGAGCAGGGCCCTCATTCCTCCTGGTATCTGTTTTGAACTGTATTTCTGTTATGCTGTAATGTCTATTGTCTGTACAAGTCCCCTCTATAATTTGTAAAGCGCTGCGGAATATGTTGGCGCTATATAAATAAAAATTATTATTATTATTATTATTATGTTTCATTAGTTTTTCCCCATCTGAAATTTTCAATTGTATCTGAGCTAGTGGGTAGAGACTAGCCGCCATGATGTCAAACATATGTTTGAAAATGATATGCTCCTATACACTGCAGTCTGTGCAGTACTGGTACAACGCACCATTTAGTTATCAATTCCTAAAAGATCCAAAATCCAAGGCACCAAATGTTCTGCTCTAAGGATCTAAGGGGTTGAAATGCCCGCCACGGCTGTGGGGTATTCGGTACCGGGCCAGTTCTGTTCTTAAATGGGTGGTCACGGTGGCAGTGACCTGGTCCTCGGCCCTGGGCGTCCAATAAAAGGGGTCTAAAGTTTCTGAACGTTATTTGCTCGTGACGCCACCTGTGGTATTTGGTCAGGGATGACCGACGCTGCTTAAAGGGGTCCTCTGGGGATGATGGTACTGCAGCAGGGATGGTATAACTTCCCACAGGTGAAGCTTAGTTCCCAGGGCTCCTAGTGTAGTGGAGACAGATGACAGACAGTGTAGTGCCGGAAAGAATTAGAGGACACAAGGTTGCAGTCTCTTTACCTTTTACTGTAATAATCAGCCACAGTCCAGAGTACGGATCACAGGTGAAGGTGCAGTCCGGCCAGCCTGGAAGCGATTCAGACATCCCCCTAGCCAGGTGGGGATGGAAGACTTCCTTACTGCACTGTGTTATAGTTCCTTGCTGCCTAAGGCTTCACACAAGATCCTCACTTTCTCTCTGTCCCTTTTAGGTAGGACACTACCCGCATAGAAGACAACTCGAGCCTTTTTACAGGTGTCTCTATAATGACTCCAGGCTCTACGTGCTGCTGTGCCTTCGGGTGTAATCGTGGACAGGCGACTTGCAATCTCCTGTCCATCGGTTTCTGCTGTGGTGCATACAGTTACCCCCACAACCTCGGTCTCCTGGCCACCGGTTTCCTGCGCTCAGTCCCAGCTCCCCTCCAGCTCTTCACTTCTCTTCTGCTCCTTCCCCCTTCACAGTTTCCTACAATCTGCTTTGTTCCTCTTTCCTCTTTCCAGGAGCTGCAGAACCACATATCTGCACGGCCCCAGCTTTCCTCTAAGGAGCTGCAGAACCTCGTGTCTGCAAGGCTCCAGCTCTCTTTCTCACTCCTCTTTCCTCTCTGACAGACTCTCTATGACAGACTGGCTAACTCCTCCTCCGGCCAGAATATATATAGGGAAGCCACCCACAAACTGTATCAGAGCTCCCCCTTCTGGCCTGGAGTCAGAACAGTGTTGTATGTATGTGTTACCTGTTAAAGGGATATTCCTCACTTCCAGGCATGGCATCACTCTCCCCGTGAGGAAGGCAATACCACTGTAACAACTGGCTTCATGGGGTGTTACAGGATAACATTTCTCCTTATGGAGAATGACATGCCAAGTCTGGCATGCTTATAAGCCTCCTTAATAGCATACTATTTGCACTGTGCTTTTAAATCTTGCAATGCTTCTCTGGGAAAATAAATATGCAAACTACCTCTTCAGAGAGGAAGAGGACTTGAACTCTAATGCCAACTATTACAAGTAGCAATCCTCAAATTGCCCCTTTAATGAGCCTTGCAATATGAATTAGGATAAAAGCAAAGCCAGAATCACAGCTTGCACACATTTTTTTCATTTGTGATTATTTTTGCATTTGTTTATCACATGATTTTTCTACACTCTCCAGTGATATGTTATTAGATATTTACTGATATTTCATGGTGGGGGGTCTATTGTCTCATTATGTGAGCATAGACTGTAATCTTTATTGTGGCTTAATGCTTT
>NC_091282.1:873070491-873232991 GCF_032444005.1 Ranitomeya imitator
GACCTACTATAATTAAAACACCTGAAGCTAGGAGGCGGGGAGTGCACGATCAGAAGGCTAGAGAATACATTTCAAAAACCTGACCTGCACATCCAAACATAGACTGAGTGTGAACAGGTGCTGAACCCAGAGTCGCCAACTCGTATATAGTTAAATAAATAGGGCAGCACACTGCAGCGCCAAAACATGCAAACTTGAAAAAACGAAATTTGAACTGCATTACTGCACTAGAAATATGAAAAATGAGAGCTTTTAGCGCACAAAAATGGCCAATTTTATGTGTACCTCGTAGCCACGTTAAGGCATCTCTCTTATACGAGGTCCTACGTTTGACCTACCTCACTGAGAATAAACGTCTCCATCTGAACGGGTACATGTGAAACCTCTTCTTGGACTCAAATTCTCTCTCTCTGTGGAGGGGTATTAGACCTACTATAATTAAAACACCTGAAGCTAGGAGGCGGGGAGTGCACGATCAGAAGGCTAGAGAATACATTTCAAAAACCTGACCTGCACATCCAAACATAGACTGAGTGTGAACAGGTGCTGAACCCAGAGTCGTTTTTTCAAGTTTGCATGTTTTGGCGCTGCAGTGTGCTGCCCTATTTATTTAACTATATACGAGTTGGCGACTCTGGGTTCAGCACCTGTTCACACTCAGTCTATGTTTGGATGTGCAGGTCAGGTTTTTGAAATGTATTCTCTAGCCTTCTGATCGTGCACTCCCCGCCTCCTAGCTTCAGGTGTTTTAATTATAGTAGGTCTAATACCCCTCCACAGAGAGAGAGAATTTGAGTCCAAGAAGAGGTTTCACATGTACCCGTTCAGATGGAGACGTTTATTCTCAGTGAGGTAGGTCAAACGTAGGACCTCGTATAAGAGAGATGCCTTAACGTGGCTACGAGGTACACATAAAATTGGCCATTTTTGTGCGCTAAAAGCTCTCATTTTTCATATTTCTAGTGCAGTAATGCAGTTCAAATTTCGTTTTTTCAAGTTTGCATGTTTTGGCGCTGCAGTGTGCTGCCCTATTTATTTAACTATATACGAGTTGGCGACTCTGGGTTCAGCACCTGTTCACACTCAGTCTATGTTTGGATGTGCAGGTCAGGTTTTTGAAATGTATTCTCTAGCCTTCTGATCGTGCACTCCCCGCCTCCTAGCTTCAGGTGTTTTAATTATAGTAGGTCTAATACCCCTCCACAGAGAGAGAGAATTTGAGTCCAAGAAGAGGTTTCACATGTACCCGTTCAGATGGAGACGTTTATTCTCAGTGAGGTAGGTCAAACGTAGGACCTCGTATAAGAGAGATGCCTTAACGTGGCTACGAGGTACACATAAAATTGGCCATTTTTGTGCGCTAAAAGCTCTCATTTTTCATATTTCTAGTGCAGTAATGCAGTTCAAATTTCGTTTTTTCAAGTTTGCATGTTTTGGCGCTGCAGTGTGCTGCCCTATTTATTTAACTATATACGAGTTGGCGACTCTGGGTTCAGCACCTGTTCACACTCAGTCTATGTTTGGATGTGCAGGTCAGGTTTTTGAAATGTATTCTCTAGCCTTCTGATCGTGCACTCCCCGCCTCCTAGCTTCAGGTGTTTTAATTATAGTAGGTCTAATACCCCTCCACAGAGAGAGAGAATTTGAGTCCAAGAAGAGGTTTCACATGTACCCGTTCAGATGGAGACGTTTATTCTCAGTGAGGTAGGTCAAACGTAGGACCTCGTATAAGAGAGATGCCTTAACGTGGCTACGAGGTACACATAAAATTGGCCATTTTTGTGCGCTAAAAGCTCTCATTTTTCATATTTCTAGTGCAGTAATGCAGTTCAAATTTCGTTTTTTCAAGTTTGCATGTTTTGGCGCTGCAGTGTGCTGCCCTATTTATTTAACTATATACGAGTTGGCGACTCTGGGTTCAGCACCTGTTCACACTCAGTCTATGTTTGGATGTGCAGGTCAGGTTTTTGAAATGTATTCTCTAGCCTTCTGATCGTGCACTCCCCGCCTCCTAGCTTCAGGTGTTTTAATTATAGTAGGTCTAATACCCCTCCACAGAGAGAGAGAATTTGAGTCCAAGAAGAGGTTTCACATGTACCCGTTCAGATGGAGACGTTTATTCTCAGTGAGGTAGGTCAAACGTAGGACCTCGTATAAGAGAGATGCCTTAACGTGGCTACGAGGTACACATAAAATTGGCCATTTTTGTGCGCTAAAAGCTCTCATTTTTCATATTTCTAGTGCAGTAATGCAGTTCAAATTTCGTTTTTTCAAGTTTGCATGTTTTGGCGCTGCAGTGTGCTGCCCTATTTATTTAACTATATACGAGTTGGCGACTCTGGGTTCAGCACCTGTTCACACTCAGTCTATGTTTGGATGTGCAGGTCAGGTTTTTGAAATGTATTCTCTAGCCTTCTGATCGTGCACTCCCCGCCTCCTAGCTTCAGGTGTTTTAATTATAGTAGGTCTAATACCCCTCCACAGAGAGAGAGAATTTGAGTCCAAGAAGAGGTTTCACATGTACCCGTTCAGATGGAGACGTTTATTCTCAGTGAGGTAGGTCAAACGTAGGACCTCGTATAAGAGAGATGCCTTAACGTGGCTACGAGGTACACATAAAATTGGCCATTTTTGTGCGCTAAAAGCTCTCATTTTTCATATTTCTAGTGCAGTAATGCAGTTCAAATTTCGTTTTTTCAAGTTTGCATGTTTTGGCGCTGCAGTGTGCTGCCCTATTTATTTAACTATATACGAGTTGGCGACTCTGGGTTCAGCACCTGTTCACACTCAGTCTATGTTTGGATGTGCAGGTCAGGTTTTTGAAATGTATTCTCTAGCCTTCTGATCGTGCACTCCCCGCCTCCTAGCTTCAGGTGTTTTAATTATAGTAGGTCTAATACCCCTCCACAGAGAGAGAGAATTTGAGTCCAAGAAGAGGTTTCACATGTACCCGTTCAGATGGAGACGTTTATTCTCAGTGAGGTAGGTCAAACGTAGGACCTCGTATAAGAGAGATGCCTTAACGTGGCTACGAGGTACACATAAAATTGGCCATTTTTGTGCGCTAAAAGCTCTCATTTTTCATATTTCTAGTGCAGTAATGCAGTTCAAATTTCGTTTTTTCAAGTTTGCATGTTTTGGCGCTGCAGTGTGCTGCCCTATTTATTTAACTATATACGAGTTGGCGACTCTGGGTTCAGCACCTGTTCACACTCAGTCTATGTTTGGATGTGCAGGTCAGGTTTTTGAAATGTATTCTCTAGCCTTCTGATCGTGCACTCCCCGCCTCCTAGCTTCAGGTGTTTTAATTATAGTAGGTCTAATACCCCTCCACAGAGAGAGAGAATTTGAGTCCAAGAAGAGGTTTCACATGTACCCGTTCAGATGGAGACGTTTATTCTCAGTGAGGTAGGTCAAACGTAGGACCTCGTATAAGAGAGATGCCTTAACGTGGCTACGAGGTACACATAAAATTGGCCATTTTTGTGCGCTAAAAGCTCTCATTTTTCATATTTCTAGTGCAGTAATGCAGTTCAAATTTCGTTTTTTCAAGTTTGCATGTTTTGGCGCTGCAGTGTGCTGCCCTATTTATTTAACTATATACGAGTTGGCGACTCTGGGTTCAGCACCTGTTCACACTCAGTCTATGTTTGGATGTGCAGGTCAGGTTTTTGAAATGTATTCTCTAGCCTTCTGATCGTGCACTCCCCGCCTCCTAGCTTCAGGTGTTTTAATTATAGTAGGTCTAATACCCCTCCACAGAGAGAGAGAATTTGAGTCCAAGAAGAGGTTTCACATGTACCCGTTCAGATGGAGACGTTTATTCTCAGTGAGGTAGGTCAAACGTAGGACCTCGTATAAGAGAGATGCCTTAACGTGGCTACGAGGTACACATAAAATTGGCCATTTTTGTGCGCTAAAAGCTCTCATTTTTCATATTTCTAGTGCAGTAATGCAGTTCAAATTTCGTTTTTTCAAGTTTGCATGTTTTGGCGCTGCAGTGTGCTGCCCTATTTATTTAACTATATACGAGTTGGCGACTCTGGGTTCAGCACCTGTTCACACTCAGTCTATGTTTGGATGTGCAGGTCAGGTTTTTGAAATGTATTCTCTAGCCTTCTGATCGTGCACTCCCCGCCTCCTAGCTTCAGGTGTTTTAATTATAGTAGGTCTAATACCCCTCCACAGAGAGAGAGAATTTGAGTCCAAGAAGAGGTTTCACATGTACCCGTTCAGATGGAGACGTTTATTCTCAGTGAGGTAGGTCAAACGTAGGACCTCGTATAAGAGAGATGCCTTAACGTGGCTACGAGGTACACATAAAATTGGCCATTTTTGTGCGCTAAAAGCTCTCATTTTTCATATTTCTAGTGCAGTAATGCAGTTCAAATTTCGTTTTTTCAAGTTTGCATGTTTTGGCGCTGCAGTGTGCTGCCCTATTTATTTAACTATATACGAGTTGGCGACTCTGGGTTCAGCACCTGTTCACACTCAGTCTATGTTTGGATGTGCAGGTCAGGTTTTTGAAATGTATTCTCTAGCCTTCTGATCGTGCACTCCCCGCCTCCTAGCTTCAGGTGTTTTAATTATAGTAGGTCTAATACCCCTCCACAGAGAGAGAGAATTTGAGTCCAAGAAGAGGTTTCACATGTACCCGTTCAGATGGAGACGTTTATTCTCAGTGAGGTAGGTCAAACGTAGGACCTCGTATAAGAGAGATGCCTTAACGTGGCTACGAGGTACACATAAAATTGGCCATTTTTGTGCGCTAAAAGCTCTCATTTTTCATATTTCTAGTGCAGTAATGCAGTTCAAATTTCGTTTTTTCAAGTTTGCATGTTTTGGCGCTGCAGTGTGCTGCCCTATTTATTTAACTATATACGAGTTGGCGACTCTGGGTTCAGCACCTGTTCACACTCAGTCTATGTTTGGATGTGCAGGTCAGGTTTTTGAAATGTATTCTCTAGCCTTCTGATCGTGCACTCCCCGCCTCCTAGCTTCAGGTGTTTTAATTATAGTAGGTCTAATACCCCTCCACAGAGAGAGAGAATTTGAGTCCAAGAAGAGGTTTCACATGTACCCGTTCAGATGGAGACGTTTATTCTCAGTGAGGTAGGTCAAACGTAGGACCTCGTATAAGAGAGATGCCTTAACGTGGCTACGAGGTACACATAAAATTGGCCATTTTTGTGCGCTAAAAGCTCTCATTTTTCATATTTCTAGTGCAGTAATGCAGTTCAAATTTCGTTTTTTCAAGTTTGCATGTTTTGGCGCTGCAGTGTGCTGCCCTATTTATTTAACTATATACGAGTTGGCGACTCTGGGTTCAGCACCTGTTCACACTCAGTCTATGTTTGGATGTGCAGGTCAGGTTTTTGAAATGTATTCTCTAGCCTTCTGATCGTGCACTCCCCGCCTCCTAGCTTCAGGTGTTTTAATTATAGTAGGTCTAATACCCCTCCACAGAGAGAGAGAATTTGAGTCCAAGAAGAGGTTTCACATGTACCCGTTCAGATGGAGACGTTTATTCTCAGTGAGGTAGGTCAAACGTAGGACCTCGTATAAGAGAGATGCCTTAACGTGGCTACGAGGTACACATAAAATTGGCCATTTTTGTGCGCTAAAAGCTCTCATTTTTCATATTTCTAGTGCAGTAATGCAGTTCAAATTTCGTTTTTTCAAGTTTGCATGTTTTGGCGCTGCAGTGTGCTGCCCTATTTATTTAACTATATACGAGTTGGCGACTCTGGGTTCAGCACCTGTTCACACTCAGTCTATGTTTGGATGTGCAGGTCAGGTTTTTGAAATGTATTCTCTAGCCTTCTGATCGTGCACTCCCCGCCTCCTAGCTTCAGGTGTTTTAATTATAGTAGGTCTAATACCCCTCCACAGAGAGAGAGAATTTGAGTCCAAGAAGAGGTTTCACATGTACCCGTTCAGATGGAGACGTTTATTCTCAGTGAGGTAGGTCAAACGTAGGACCTCGTATAAGAGAGATGCCTTAACGTGGCTACGAGGTACACATAAAATTGGCCATTTTTGTGCGCTAAAAGCTCTCATTTTTCATATTTCTAGTGCAGTAATGCAGTTCAAATTTCGTTTTTTCAAGTTTGCATGTTTTGGCGCTGCAGTGTGCTGCCCTATTTATTTAACTATATACGAGTTGGCGACTCTGGGTTCAGCACCTGTTCACACTCAGTCTATGTTTGGATGTGCAGGTCAGGTTTTTGAAATGTATTCTCTAGCCTTCTGATCGTGCACTCCCCGCCTCCTAGCTTCAGGTGTTTTAATTATAGTAGGTCTAATACCCCTCCACAGAGAGAGAGAATTTGAGTCCAAGAAGAGGTTTCACATGTACCCGTTCAGATGGAGACGTTTATTCTCAGTGAGGTAGGTCAAACGTAGGACCTCGTATAAGAGAGATGCCTTAACGTGGCTACGAGGTACACATAAAATTGGCCATTTTTGTGCGCTAAAAGCTCTCATTTTTCATATTTCTAGTGCAGTAATGCAGTTCAAATTTCGTTTTTTCAAGTTTGCATGTTTTGGCGCTGCAGTGTGCTGCCCTATTTATTTAACTATATACGAGTTGGCGACTCTGGGTTCAGCACCTGTTCACACTCAGTCTATGTTTGGATGTGCAGGTCAGGTTTTTGAAATGTATTCTCTAGCCTTCTGATCGTGCACTCCCCGCCTCCTAGCTTCAGGTGTTTTAATTATAGTAGGTCTAATACCCCTCCACAGAGAGAGAGAATTTGAGTCCAAGAAGAGGTTTCACATGTACCCGTTCAGATGGAGACGTTTATTCTCAGTGAGGTAGGTCAAACGTAGGACCTCGTATAAGAGAGATGCCTTAACGTGGCTACGAGGTACACATAAAATTGGCCATTTTTGTGCGCTAAAAGCTCTCATTTTTCATATTTCTAGTGCAGTAATGCAGTTCAAATTTCGTTTTTTCAAGTTTGCATGTTTTGGCGCTGCAGTGTGCTGCCCTATTTATTTAACTATATACGAGTTGGCGACTCTGGGTTCAGCACCTGTTCACACTCAGTCTATGTTTGGATGTGCAGGTCAGGTTTTTGAAATGTATTCTCTAGCCTTCTGATCGTGCACTCCCCGCCTCCTAGCTTCAGGTGTTTTAATTATAGTAGGTCTAATACCCCTCCACAGAGAGAGAGAATTTGAGTCCAAGAAGAGGTTTCACATGTACCCGTTCAGATGGAGACGTTTATTCTCAGTGAGGTAGGTCAAACGTAGGACCTCGTATAAGAGAGATGCCTTAACGTGGCTACGAGGTACACATAAAATTGGCCATTTTTGTGCGCTAAAAGCTCTCATTTTTCATATTTCTAGTGCAGTAATGCAGTTCAAATTTCGTTTTTTCAAGTTTGCATGTTTTGGCGCTGCAGTGTGCTGCCCTATTTATTTAACTATATACGAGTTGGCGACTCTGGGTTCAGCACCTGTTCACACTCAGTCTATGTTTGGATGTGCAGGTCAGGTTTTTGAAATGTATTCTCTAGCCTTCTGATCGTGCACTCCCCGCCTCCTAGCTTCAGGTGTTTTAATTATAGTAGGTCTAATACCCCTCCACAGAGAGAGAGAATTTGAGTCCAAGAAGAGGTTTCACATGTACCCGTTCAGATGGAGACGTTTATTCTCAGTGAGGTAGGTCAAACGTAGGACCTCGTATAAGAGAGATGCCTTAACGTGGCTACGAGGTACACATAAAATTGGCCATTTTTGTGCGCTAAAAGCTCTCATTTTTCATATTTCTAGTGCAGTAATGCAGTTCAAATTTCGTTTTTTCAAGTTTGCATGTTTTGGCGCTGCAGTGTGCTGCCCTATTTATTTAACTATATACGAGTTGGCGACTCTGGGTTCAGCACCTGTTCACACTCAGTCTATGTTTGGATGTGCAGGTCAGGTTTTTGAAATGTATTCTCTAGCCTTCTGATCGTGCACTCCCCGCCTCCTAGCTTCAGGTGTTTTAATTATAGTAGGTCTAATACCCCTCCACAGAGAGAGAGAATTTGAGTCCAAGAAGAGGTTTCACATGTACCCGTTCAGATGGAGACGTTTATTCTCAGTGAGGTAGGTCAAACGTAGGACCTCGTATAAGAGAGATGCCTTAACGTGGCTACGAGGTACACATAAAATTGGCCATTTTTGTGCGCTAAAAGCTCTCATTTTTCATATTTCTAGTGCAGTAATGCAGTTCAAATTTCGTTTTTTCAAGTTTGCATGTTTTGGCGCTGCAGTGTGCTGCCCTATTTATTTAACTATATACGAGTTGGCGACTCTGGGTTCAGCACCTGTTCACACTCAGTCTATGTTTGGATGTGCAGGTCAGGTTTTTGAAATGTATTCTCTAGCCTTCTGATCGTGCACTCCCCGCCTCCTAGCTTCAGGTGTTTTAATTATAGTAGGTCTAATACCCCTCCACAGAGAGAGAGAATTTGAGTCCAAGAAGAGGTTTCACATGTACCCGTTCAGATGGAGACGTTTATTCTCAGTGAGGTAGGTCAAACGTAGGACCTCGTATAAGAGAGATGCCTTAACGTGGCTACGAGGTACACATAAAATTGGCCATTTTTGTGCGCTAAAAGCTCTCATTTTTCATATTTCTAGTGCAGTAATGCAGTTCAAATTTCGTTTTTTCAAGTTTGCATGTTTTGGCGCTGCAGTGTGCTGCCCTATTTATTTAACTATATACGAGTTGGCGACTCTGGGTTCAGCACCTGTTCACACTCAGTCTATGTTTGGATGTGCAGGTCAGGTTTTTGAAATGTATTCTCTAGCCTTCTGATCGTGCACTCCCCGCCTCCTAGCTTCAGGTGTTTTAATTATAGTAGGTCTAATACCCCTCCACAGAGAGAGAGAATTTGAGTCCAAGAAGAGGTTTCACATGTACCCGTTCAGATGGAGACGTTTATTCTCAGTGAGGTAGGTCAAACGTAGGACCTCGTATAAGAGAGATGCCTTAACGTGGCTACGAGGTACACATAAAATTGGCCATTTTTGTGCGCTAAAAGCTCTCATTTTTCATATTTCTAGTGCAGTAATGCAGTTCAAATTTCGTTTTTTCAAGTTTGCATGTTTTGGCGCTGCAGTGTGCTGCCCTATTTATTTAACTATTAGATAGTATTAGGTCTAAAAGTGCTGCTCCTCTGGTTGGATTCTGCATCAATTGTGAAAGATAATTTTTCTTGGTTATTAGCAGAAACCTGTTGCCTTTATGGGTTTCAAAGGTTTCTGTTTCCCAGTTAATATCCGGGTAGTTAAAGTCCTCCATAACCACTGTGTCTGTGTTCGTTGTTCTTTCTCTCTCTCTTCGTCCCCCAGATGATATGGTTAGGACGCACCCGTATGACGGGTAGGCCTGGAGTTATTCTGGGACCCTAGTGACGCCCCTCTCCCACAGTTGCCTCCCTTGTCTGCTTAGGTGATTTAGGTGAGACAGCCAACCTATAATTAACTGTCCTGCTGTGTTGAAGTAATGCGTAAAGTCTCTTACTTTCTCGGTGCTCCGGCCACCGCTATGCGCCTCAGAAGGATGTTGCCTCGGTCTCACGGCACGACTCCTACTGGCTCTATCTCCTTTACACTGTGATCCCGTTTCTCACTTCTCCACAATCAACTTCGCTTCGTGTCCTTTCTTAGAATACCGCCGCAAGGTAGTGCAGGCGCGGCTCCGTAATGATCTGTTCTCTTTCTAGACCGCTGTCAGGATCCCACCCCTGACAGGTCCTCTCCCGAACTCTCCCGGGCTCTTTCTGTCTAACTTCCTGTCCAACCCCCAGTTTTACCAGAGTGTGAAGAGTGGCCTACTAGATAGAACCACTCCCCCTGGTGGCCAGAGTGTGAAGTGTCATGTGTGTTTGTGATACCTGGTCAGAACTCCTTTAGTGCCATCAGACGTACCATCACTCCCCTTAGCGGCAGAGTGTCATACTGCAACGACCAGATCTCTGGGGCACTGCAGAACAACAATATATGTTAACATAAAACATAAAATTTGCGAAACATTATGAACAAATTAACATAACAGTACTTCTCTTTATGGGAGGTGAAGACGCTTGAACGTTGCAAAAGTTTGGTCACACACAGTTCATGACTCTCAGTTCAGTTGGGTGCCACTTTAAAGCAGCAGGGACCCCGGGTAAACAAAGGGGCCCCTGTGAAGTTTTTGGAGCAATTCACTGTCCATTACTCTGTTGTCCATTTTTAAACTTGTAACAAAGATATTTACACAAACAATAGCACTTATCATTAGTATCTCCAAGCTTTGTAGCGAAGGGGAGTCTGATTCTGGGTGCTACGTGTGGACCTCCACAGTGCAGGGGCTGTTATGGGCCTAACAGGGCCCGCTAAGTTTGCTATCGCTGGTGTAGTGCACTGTCTTCTAGCTACACTCCTAGTGAGTCTGGGTAGTACTGGCATGTTGGAGTTCTCAAAACCGCTACTACTACTGATGGGCATGGCAGATTCACCATTAGCGGAGGGAAGACTTGCCGGTTCAGCAGTTGGCATGGCATTTTCTGGTGAGGTCTGTTGTGATGGCGGATCGGGATGACCTGACTCCACATCTAGTTCTGGCGGGGTCAGTTGGCGAAACGTCAGGACAGGTACCACGATGGCCTGATTTATTTGCGTCCAAGACTGGGGAAAGTCACCAAGAACAGTGTGTATCATCTTTTCTCCTTCCGTGGCCGGAGTCGTCCCAGGGTCGGCGTCCCCATCTCTCCGTTTATCAGGGCATATCTTAAGGTGGTCCCTGGATATTGCCGTTGAGGTTTCCCCTCCATCTTTGCTGATGAGACAGACCTTTGTTTTGTCGAAATCAGGTAGCAGAATGGTATATGGTTCCGCTTCCAATTGGTCATCCAGCTTGTTTAGCCTCCTCTTCCGTTTGAGTACTTGCTCTCCAGGGGACAAGGGAGCCGCAGGTGCATGCTGGTTGTAGTCCCTTTCTTGTTTCTGTCTGGCTTGGGCAAGGCTTCTTTCCACACATTCCTGTACTTTGCAGTACTTTTGCTGCCTCTCCGTATCCCAATCCGCATCGGGCGAGATATCTTCGGGGGTCAGGACCCCCATGTCCAGGTCCACAGGTAACTTACTAGACCTCCCTCGCATCAGGTATGCTGGGGTGCAATTGATGGAATTCACTGGGATGTGGTTGTACATATCCACCAGGTCTGGCAACTTTGTGGGCCACAAGTTCCGTTCCTCCACAGGTAAGGTCTTCAGCAAGTCGATCACTACCTGGTTCATCTTCTCACACATCCCGTTGGTTTGTGGATGGTACGGCGTGGTTCTGATCTTCTTACACCCGTATAGATCACAGAACTCCTGGAACACCTCCGCCTCAAATGCTGGCCCCTGATCGGTTAGTACCTTCTCCGGGTACCCATGGTGTCTACAGAAGTACTGCTGGAAGGTTTTGTCAGCTGTCCTAGCCGTTAGATCCTTGACCGGCACGACTACCAGGAATCTGGAGTAGTGGTCCACGATGATGAGAGCATAGGTATAGCCTGACCGGCTGGGCGTTAACTTCACGTGGTCTAACACAACCAACTCAAGCGGTCGTTTGGTGACGATGGGTTGCAAGGGCGCCAGTTAGCTGTCACGATCCTTCCTGCGTAGGCTACAGGGGCCACACTCTCGACACCACTTCTCAATGGCTTTCTTCATGCCAATCTAGTAGAACCTCCCACGGAGTAGCCTCTCCAGCTTCTTCCACCTGAAGTGCCCCGTCCCATCGTGGTATGCCCCCAGGACCATGGGCACATCTTGTCTTGGGACCACGATCTGCCACACCAATTCATGAGTGCGTGGGTCGATGTTCCTCCGGCACAGCTTTCCATCGTGAATAAACAGCTTGCCCCTCTCTTTCCACAGCTGTAATGTCTCCGGTGCATCATCCGGGCCGGGATGCAATCCTGCCTGCGTCAGGAGCTCTTTCACCCGACGGACCGCAGGGTCACCATCCTGGTTCTCTGCCCACCCATGATGGGGCAGGGGGTTCAACGGGGCGCCCTGTTTACTCTTGCACATATTCTCCACCTGATGAGAACACTGAGTCGCCTTGGGGCGATGGAAAGCGGGCAGTTCCACCTCTTCAAATGCTTCTGGGTCTTCCTCCGTTTTGGCCAAGTGAGGCATGCATGACAATGCATCGGCATTCGCATTCTTGTGCCCTGCCCGGTATTTGATGGTGAAGTCGTAGATGGACAACCGGGCCATCCACCGCTGCTCGAGTTTTGCTGTGTCCAAGTGCGTTAATGGGTTATTGTCCGTGAAGACAGTGAATTTCGCGGAGGCCAGGTAGTGCTTGAACCTCTCTGTCACGGCCTAAACGACGGCAAGGAACTCCAGCTTAAAGGAACTGTAGTTGTCAGGATTCCTTTCAGTGGGGCGAAGTTTCCTGCTGGCATAAGCGATTACTCTCTCCTTACCCTTCTGGACTTGGGATAGCACGGCTCCCAGTCCCACATTGCTGGCATCCGAATACAATACAAATGGCTGGTCGTACTCAGGGTAAGTCAGCACCTCTTCTCCCGTCAGCGCCGACTTTAAGCAGGTGAACGATCCTTCCAGTTCATCGTTCCAGTCGAATGGGGCATTTTTGCCCTTGGGTTTCTTGGACTGGCCCACCAACAGTGGGTCTTCTTGGTGAAGTCCTTGATAAACCTCTGGTAGTAACCCACCAACCCGAGGAATTGCCGGACTTCATGGAGGTTACCGGGCTGCGGCCAGTCCTTGATCACCGTGACTTTGTCAGGGTCTGGGGCCGCCTCCTTCGGCACTCACCACATGGCCCAGGTACTGCACTTTGGGTTTTAGCAGATGGCATTTGGTTGGTTTCACCTTTAAGCCAAAATTGGACAGAGCTTCAAACACCTCGGCCAGGTGCTTCAAGTGGTCTTCATAGGACTTGGAGAAGACAATGACATCGTCCAGATATAGCAACACGGTTTCAAAGTTCTTATGCCCCAGACAGCACTCCATCATCCTCTGGAACGTCCCCGGAGCATTACACAATCCAAAAGGAATGTAGTTGGACTCGCAGAGGCCCATCGGTGTCATGAAGGCCGTCTTTTCCTTGTCTGCCTCCGCCACGGGAACCTGCCAGTACCCACTGGTAAGATCTAAGGTAGAAAAGTAGTTAGCGGACTTTAAGGCAGCCAAGGACTCCTCTATCCTGTGTAGGGGATATGCATCCTTATGTGTAATGCGGTTTAGTTGCCTATAATCCACACACATCCTCATGGTGCCATCTTTCTTCTTAACGAGGACTAATGGGGCTGCCCAGGGGCTACAGCTGTCCCTCACTACCCCAGCCTCTTTCATCTCTCGCAACATGTCCTTGGCACACTGATAATGAGCTGGGGGCACAGCTCTTTTATAGGCGGGTGATCTCCTGTGGGGATGTGATGTTGAATCCCTTTTACCTGCCTGAAATCTAGAGAGTGCTTGCTGAATACCCGCTCATACTCATGAACCACCCTGTAGTCCCCCTGTTTCTGGTGAGACGGGGTAGAGTCAATGCCCACGTGCAATTCCCGACACCAATCTTTTGACTGTCCTGCAGAGCCATTGTTCTCCGCCGGTTCGGACGGAACCAAGTGCCCAGGTGCCTGTATTACATTATTACTAACAGTGAACAGCTTGGCAAGTGTGGCGTATTTGGTCAAGTGGACTTCTTCCTCCTCACAGTTAAGGACGCGTACTGGCACCCTCCCTTGGCGGACGTCGACCACCCCTCTGGCTGTCAGGAGAGTAGGCCTGTTATCTGAATACACCGGCTCTACCAGGGCCTGATAATTTTTACCCCTAAGGCCTATGGCTGCCCGACACCATATTAACATTTCACTCCTGGGGGGTATCGCAATGGGGTTTGAATCACTCACTGTGACCCGGCCAATTTCACCACCAGTCAACTCCACCTGCTGTCTCTGCATCAGAGCTCTGATCTCTTTTTGCAAGGTACGTTGTTCGCTGTAACCAGCTGTTTTGGCTACCTGCTGCAACAAGACAATAACTTCTGCAAGACAATTTTCTATAACATTAGTACCGATAGTCATCATGGGGTTACATTCACATCGATCAATATCAACAATAACAATGCCCTGGGCCTCCAATTCTACCTGCCCCACTTTGATGGTAACCTCCTTATACCCCACATGTGGCAGTGGCTGACCATTACTAGCTATGATGGTGAAATCATCATCGGGGCCACGGGTAATGTCGGTGTCCTCCCAATAGCGTTTATAGAGGACGTAGGGCATAGTCGTCACCTGGGAACCGGTGTCCAGCAGAGCGTTCATGGGGATGCCGTCGATCACGATGGGGAGAACTGATCGTCCTCCGACGTATTTGGCTCTCCAATGTTGCGGGCCTGATTGTCCTATTCCTGGGGGTTAACCCTTTGCCCCAGGGGTTGCTCGTTTAAAGGACAGTACCTTGCAAGATGGCCCACTTGGTGGCAGCGGCGGCAAATCTGTCGTCCATCCCGATGGAAGCGATCGTCGTCTCGGCCTCTGGTTGATGGGATCCTCCTCTGTCGCTGCCAGGGGACATCCTCCGGTCTGGAAGCCAGCTGGATCTTCTCCTTGGGGGCCTCCTGTAGGGACTGGACGGTCCGGGCTAGGGCAGCAACGCTCTTGGTCAGCTCTTGCATCTGGAGGCGTAGTCCTGCAGGGGAGTGTGGGCATCGGCCTCAGCAGAGACGGGTGTTTCAACCTCCTCTTGGTACGTGAGGGCTTGACGCCTGGGGAGTACAGCACGGCTGGGCTGTCACTCTGGGAGCGCTTGGATGGCTTTATCTTTGAATTGCGCAAAGGTCAGGTCTGGGTTCTGCATGGCTAAGAAATATAACTGAGCCCTTTGGTTACTTCATAGGAGCCCCTCGATAAACCGCTCTTTCAGGAGTTTATCTTCATCTTGCATGCTGCTGGGGTCACTCTGCTTGATGGCCCGCAGTGCCTCCTGAAGATTGAGGGCATAGTCCCGTAAGCTATCCTGTAGCCTCTGCTTGCACCCATAGAATGTCAATTTAATTTCCGTAGCGGTGCGGGTGTCAAAGGTGGTTTTTAGCTTTGCAAGGACCTGCTGTGCAGTTTTCTTATCCGTGGCGGGCCAGGACTTCGCTTCTCTCAAAGCCGTGCCAAAGAGCTGTCCAGTTATCATATGAACCTTCTGAGGCTCTGTCAGGGGATAAAACTTGAGCAGGCTGCAAATCCCCTCTTTAAAGTCAGTGAACGTGTGGGCTTCTCCGGAGTATCGGAGGAGCCAGGTGGCTCCTGGTAGGTACGGCATGGAGAAGGGCATTATGGCTGTTGTGGCTGCAGCAGTGTCCAGCTGGCCGATGGGAGCGGCAGGCCCTGCGGCTTCCGGCGGTGGTACCAGGCCCGCGGCTGCGTCTACTACGGGGTCTGGAAATGCCTCTGCGGCTGTGGCCGCCGCTTCTCCTGGATCTGACATGGCCGTTCCTCCTTCTTGCTAACCCTCCGGGGTCGGAGTTCCACTTCCGTAATCGGCACTTCACCGCGCCTTTTCGTTCCGCGCTCTTTTCGGCCGGCTCCACCCATGAAACAATGGCTCCTCCCCTCGCGCCCCACTCGGCGCGGCAATGGCGGATTTTGGCGGCAATTAGCAATACACAGTCTTTGCAAGGGATCAAAGTTCAAGTACAATTCAACACAGTTCCAAGGCACACATGACCTGATTCTTTCAGGCTTAAGTAGATCCTGTTCGTGACGCCAAGTTGGAGCGCCCCCAGACACAGAGCCACGAGTTCTCGATACTGGGCCCCTCAGTCTCTGTATTGGGGTCGTCACGGTGGCTAGACCCGGTCCGTGACGCTGCTAAGGGGCGCCCAATGAAAGGTGATGGTGTGATGCGTGGTGCGAGGCGCGATGAATAACAAGGATACAGGGTTGCAGTCTCTTTACCTCTTTACTGAAGGCTTTGGGATCCGCAATCCTGAGCACTGCTAACAGGGCTGGCTGAGACCAGTCGGTCCGAAGGCACATCCAGAGTTTCCTTTGCAGGTGGAAATCAGTGCCTACCCACTAGCACCTGTGTGTTGTAGTCCTTCCCTGCTGAGCACCACGGGATAGTCCTCACAACTGTTGTGTCTGTGTTCGTTGTTCTTTCTCTCTCTCTTCGTCCCCCAGATGATATGGTTAGGACGCACCCGTATGACGGGTAGGCCTGGAGTTATTCTGGGACCCTAGAGACGCCCCTCTCCCACAGTCACCTCCCTTGTCTGCTTAGGTGATTTAGGTGAGACAGCCAACCTATAATTAACTGTCCTGCCGTGTTGACGTAATGCATAAAGTCTCTTACTTTCTCGGTGCTCCGGCCACCGCTATGCGCCTCGGAAGGATGTTGCCTCGATCTCACGGCACGACTCCTACTGGCTCTATCTCCTTTACACTGTGATCCCGTTTCTCACTTCTCCACAATCAACTTCGCTTCGTGTCCTTTCTTAGAATACCGCCGCAAGGTAGTGCAGGCATGGCTCCGTAACGATCTGTTCTCTTTCTAGACCGCTGTCAGGATCCCACCCCTGACAGGTCCTCTCCCGAACTCTCCCGGGCTCTTTCTGTCTAACTTCCTGTCCAACCCCCAGTTTTACCAGAGTGTGAAGAGTGGCCTACTAGATAGAACCACTCCCCCTGGTGGCCGGAGTGTGAAGTGTCATGTGTGTTTGTGATACCTGGCCAGAACTCCTTTAGTGCCATCAGACGTACCATCACTCCCCTTAGCGGCAGAGTGTCATAATGCAACGACCAGATCTCTGGGGCGCTGCACTCCCATCTTACATCGTCCCGATGTGAATAAGCCATTCCTTATGGAGGTGGATGCCTCATCCGCTGGTGCTGGAGCAGTCCTCTATCAAAAGGACGCTCAAGGTCGGAAGCATCCATGCTTTTTCTTCTCAAAGACCTTCACACCAGCGGAGAGAAATTACTCCATCGGGGATAGGGAGTTGCTAGCAATGAAGTTGGCCTTTTCGGAGTGGAGACATCTTTTGGAAGGTGCTTGGTTTCCCTTCCAAGTCTTCACGGACCACAAAAATTTGGTCTATTTGCGTACAGCCCAGCGGCTGAATTCTCGTCAGGCCAGATGGTCCTTGTTCTTTTCCCGATTCCACTTCACTGTCTATTATCTCGCTGGGGAGAAGAACATTTGTGCTGATGCTCTCTCTCGCTCCCTTGTGTCAACTGAGGAGGAGGAAGAGGAGCCTCGGCTTATTGTCCCTTCAGAGAGTCTGAGAACCATAGCTCCAGTTTCGCTAGAGTCTGTGCCTCCGGGCAAGACTTTTGTTCCCATCAATTTGCGACCGGCTAATTCGGCCAGAGTGGGTGGACACTTTGGGGCAAAGAGGACATCTGAAATGCTGGCGAGAATGTACTTGTGGCCACATATGGTTCATGATGTTGGAGACTATGTTCGGGCATGTGTCTCCTGTGCCAAAAATAAGTCACCTCGTCAACGGCCAGCTGGATTGTTATATCCTCTGCCGGTGGCAGACAGGCCCTGGGAGATGGTCGGGATGGACTTTGTGGTGGGTTTGCCCAAGTCACATGGCTGTACTGTCATTTGGGTAATCACCGACCATTTTTCTAAAATGGTGCATTTGGTGCTGCTTCCTCGGCTACCTTCTGCACGGGTCTTGGCAGCGTTGTTTATTAAACATATCTTCCGCCTTCATGGTATGCCGGACAAAATTGTCAGTGGTCAGGGTCCTCAGTTTGCGTCTCGGTTCTGGAGAGAGCTTTGTCATCTTCTCATTATTGAGTTAAATCTCTCTTCTGCCTATCATCCCGAGACGAATGGGTTGGTAAAGAGAGCCAACCAGACCTTGGTCACATATCTGCGACATTTTGTCTCTGCCAGGCAGGATGACTGGGCATCCTTGTTACCATGGGCAGGGTTCGCCCTTAACAACACTGTAGCCGATTCCACCGGTCAGACTCCTTTGCTCCTTAATTATGGCCAGCATCCGCGGGTTCCAGTGCCTATGCCCATGTCCTCTGCTGACTCCAGGGTGGCAGACTGGGCAGTGGAGGCACGAGACATTTGGGACCGCACTCAGGATGCCATCCGGGCCTCCAAGGAGAGTGAGGTCCTCCGCCGATGCACATCGGCGCCCTGCTCCGACCTTTGCTCTTGGCGACTTAGTGTGGCTCTCCGCTCGTAACATCAGGCTGCGTGTTGAGTCCACTAAGTTTGCTCCTCGCTACTGATGAGAGCATTATACTGCCTCTGTACAAATCCCAAGTTAGACCGCACATGGTGTACTGTGTCCAGTTTTGGGCACCGGTGCTCAGGAAGGATATAATGGAACTAGAGAGAGTACAAAGGAGGGCAACAAAATTAATAAAGGGGATGGGAGAACTACAATACCCAGATAGATTAGCGAAATTAGGATTATTTAGTCTAGAAAAAAGACGACTGAGGGGCGATCTACTAACCATGTATAAGTATATAAGGGGACAATACAAATATCTCGCTGAGGATCTGTTTATACCAAGGAAGGTGATGGGCACAAGGGGGCATTCTTTGCGTCTGGAGGAGAGAAGGTTTTTCCACCAAAATAGAAGAGGATTCTTTACTGCTAGGGCAGTGAGAATCTGGAATTGCTTGCCTGAGGAGGTGGTGATGGCGAACTCAGTCGAGGGGTTCAAGAGAGGCCTGGATGTCTTCCTGGAGCAGAACAATATTGTATCATACAATTATTAGGTTCTGTAGAAGGACGTAGATCTGGGCATTTATTATGATGGAATATAGGCTGAACTGGATGGACAAATATCTTTTTTCGGCCTTACTAACTATGTTACTATGTTACTTGGGTCCCTTCAAGGTCCTCGAACAGGTTAATCCTGTGGTTTACCGTCTAGCCCTTTCTCCTTGCCTAGGTATCACCGACACCTTTCATGTGTCCCTCCTTAAGCCCGTGTACATGTCCCGGTTTTCTGAGTCATCTACCGAGACATCGGGTTCGTCTACGGACGATTACGAGGTGAACGCTATTTTGGGGTGAAAGGTGGTTCGTGGCAAAAAAAATTATTTGGTAGATTGGAGGGGTTACGGTCCTGAGGATAGATCCTGGGAGCCTGCTGAGCACATTCGGGCTCTGCAGCTCATTGCTGCCTTCGAGTATAGCGGGGCCCAGGGGGGGGCCCTAGGGGGGGTAATGTTAGGGGTCAAGTTCCCGCTTCTGCACAGGGGGAATCTCGGGCCATTTCTGCTGCGGTCTCCCATTCTTCTCCTGCCGCAGTGGAACCTGCTCAGCAGAGATGTTGGTCCTTGCGTCTGGCTCAGTCTCACTCTGTGCTTAGGCTTGCTGGTGCTTCTCCAGCTTTTGCCATTAAAGCCAGTGCTGGGCAGCAGCGAGTGGACACTTTTGAGACTAAGTCCTGCTTTTTCCCTTCTGAGCATGCCCAGGGTGAGATTTCCTGTTGGAGATCGAGGGTCACATGCTCAGATACTGCAGTGGTTCCCATTGGTCCTCCTGGAGGGTCCTGAAAGGGCTAACTTCTGTGGCAGCTGTCCATTGGTCCTTTATTGGAAGGTCCTGAACGTACTGCAGCTATATAAGCTTCGCATGACCGCACGGCCATGCGCTAGTGTACAATTGTATACGTGTGTTTGTTGTGAGTGCAAGTCGTTCATTAAATACCCCTACCCTATTGTATGACTGTTCGCGTAAGGTGTATGGCTGCTATCTAGCGCCCGACTAACCACTCAACGTGTCACACACGAATCAGCTTCTATCGCTGTGACCGCCAGTGCGGCGCCACGTTCCAGTAGTGCGCTTCCTGACCCACGTCTGGGTGCTTAGTGGTGTCTGCCAGCACGGCACAGTTTACATTTCGGTGCTCTATCACTTACCTAACACACCCTGTTGCGTTGTTGTGCGCAAGTAGTCTGAACGGACTTCAACTCTGAGTCTTGGGATTGAGTTCGATGACTCCTTGCTTGCACTCTTTTGTGCGGTATTGTGGACCTGTGGCTTTACAGGGTTCACTTCCACCGCCATATAGCGCTGCCATTTACTAGCAGCAGGTTTTCACCTGCACGGTGGACCCCGGACTGCGAATGCACCTTTTAATATTTCATCTTTTACTTGGTGCGCTCCGCCAGTCCTAACATGCAGCACCTCTGTTATCTCTGTTATTAATTGCACACCATCAGAATTCACAACATTACTGATTGATATAATTAATGAGACCATCCAAGAAAAGAGTGAAAATATCACGCTAACAGCCTTAATTAAATGTGATATCACAAATAAAATGTATCAATTGAAACGTAGGGTGATAATGAGACAACCCTCTGTGGAAGTACAACTTTTCCAACTTTTCATTTTCAGCTTTTACTTTTTTTACACATAATGTGCTAGAATATATACATATTTCTGTATATATCAGTAGATTGTGCCTCAATCAGAAAGATTTACATTTTTAAGAAGAGTCATCCTGTCATATAGAAAAGTTCAACCTGTGTCTCACTGTTAAAACAAATGTTATATGCATATATAGAAGTATGTATAGAAGTATGTATGTATGTATAGAAAAGATATCTTTTATACATAATGTTCTGAGCTTGAATCCCAGGAGTGAAAAACGGTGATAAATTAGATACATGAACATGAAGCAGTCACGTGCAGAGGGCCCAATGTCCATCCTCTAAGGGAAAGGAGAACATGGTAGCATCTTGTGTAAGAAACTACACAGGACAAGGCTCTAATGCATCTGAAGCTGCTGCATAAGCAGTATGACCGCCCTTGCATAAAATTTAATTCTATTCTTTGTAATATCATCAAGCTTTTCCCAAACTTTTATGACAAGATGGAATGTTGAGAACCATATAATCATTGACCGCTGAAAATTTCTTAACCTTTGAAAGCAATTACAAAATGTTTGCAACTATCTGGAAACCAAGATAAATTGACTGTCACAAAATTCTTTGAGTCACTTATTAATATATGGTGCCATTTTGACTATTGACCAACACCGAAGTATGTTTTATTCTTGTTTCTTCTGTGAAATATTACAGCAATATTACAAAAATATTACGGCGAAGTATGTACCTTGAAGAATTGATGCAGTTTTGAAGGCAAAGGGTAGTCACATCAAATATTGATTTGATTTGATTTTGGACATTCACTTTGCATTTTGCTAATTGATTACATGTTAAATAGCACTCCAATTTTGAAGGCATTGTTACTTTGCATCATTTGCTTCAACTGCCTAAAATTTTTGCACTGTCAAATACCAGAAGCTTTCTCATGAAAAGGCTTTTGTCCTAAATACACATATTATAGCAAAATTTTGGAAAGTAGCCCACCTTGTTCATTAAGGCAATAGGATATAAAAGTTGCCACAATAAGCATTATTTAATAATATTAACTGGACAGATGGATTGTCTTATTAAACATAAAAGTTTTAGGCAGGCCTGGAAAATATGCTGCAAAATAAAAATGCTTTCAAAAATATAAATGTTAGTAGATTTTTGTTGTCAATAGTGTTGAGCGATACCTTCCGATATCGGAAAGTATCGGTATCGGTTTGGATCGGCCGATATTCAAAAAATATCGGATATTGCCGATACCGATACCCGATCCCAATGCAAGTCAATGGGACCAAAATATCGGAATTAAAATAAACCCTTTCTTTCCTTGTAGGTTCATTCTACATGAAGGAAAACAACTAAGAATAATGTAGGATGTATGGGGGAGGTGGCGGAGACATTAAAGGCAATGAGGATTAGTCCAATCAAATAGAATAGCATGATTTTTTTTTTTTTTAAAGACGTTCGGATTGAAAAAGATATTGACTATGTAAATTTTTTTTATTTTGTCAGATATTGATGTTTCACTATTCCACGACCTTCCCCTTCTTTTTTTTCCTTTTCCCACACTTTCATCTTCATCATCATCAGCATCTTTGACATCAACTTCTTCACCTTATTCATCTTCTTCTTCATCTTCTACCTATATTTTTTTTTTATTACATTCTTCATATTCATTTTCTTCAACTATTATTATTCTTCCTATTCTACATATTCTTTTTATTCCACTGTTATTATTCTTCCTATTCTACTTCTTCATCATATTCTCATTTGTGACAGGCATTCCCGTAGTTGTTATCTATAAAAGTTGGAAGATTACACCTTCCGTTCTGCCAGTCACAAAAGTTACATTTGTCCGCGTTCAGTTTGGCCTGCAGCATCAGGCTTTATCCAGGGGCACCACGAGGAGGAACGGACTCACCCCCATACACTGCTTAGTCTTCTTCTGCATATAATTGAGATAATATCTTTTGCTCTGATATTAAGTCTTATGCTTAATGTTCTTCTGCTCTTTGTTCTGCAGCCTCTTGTTCTTCTGCTTCTCGGTCTTCCATGTTGTCGTCTCCAGGGTCGTCGTCTCCAGTGTCGTCATCTCCGCCGTCGTCGTCTCAGCCGTCGTCGTCTCCGCCGTCGTCGTCTCCGCCGTCGTCGTCGTCATCGGGGTGGTCTTCCGGGTCGTCGTCATCGGGGTGGTCTTCCGGGTCGTCGACGTTAGGGTCTTCAACTTGGAAATGTAGCAGAAGGTACAAGAAGGCTGAGAAAATGCCAAGAACCAGCTGATGGAACTGGAACTCGGATGGCTACCCGAAGGTTCAAGAGCCTATGGAACTACCGAGGACTAGCTGACGTTACTGGAACCCGGTTACTAAGCAGGAGGTACCCGTGCTAAAAAGCACTACCAAGGACCGCCTGACGTTGGCGGAACTCGGATACCCAGAAGGAGGCACCTAAGCCAAAGGCTCTGCCCGGAACCAGCTGACGTTACTGGAACCAGGATGGGGAGCAGAAGGTACAAGAGCAAAAGACACTGCCGAGAACCAGCTGACGGTACTGGAACCCGGATGGGTAGCCGAAGGTCCAAGAGCCAATGGAACTACCAAGGACCAGCTGACGTTACTGGAACCCGGTTACTAAGCAGGAGGTACCCGTGCCTGAAAGCACTACCAAGGACCACCTGACGTTGGTGGAACTTGGATACCCAGAAGGAGGCACCTAAGCCAAAGGCTCTGCCCGGAACCAGCTGACGGTGCTGGAACCAGGTGGTGAACCCCAAGGCCCACAGGAGAGGAGAGAACAGCTAGGCCGCGAGGCAGCCGCAGTTACCGAACCCCAACAGTCCTACAGGGGGAGCTGGGCCTACTGGCACTACAGAACCAGCCTTGACTACCAGTTCACGCAGCCCACATAGGAAGCTCCTAAACTGGAGGCAACCTGGAGTTGGCTAACCCGACCGCACCACGACGAGGCAAGCATAGGTGTCTCAGTGAGCTTGACACAACCCGGAAACAGCTGACGGTGCTGAAACCAGGTTTGGCACGAGGGAGTACCTGTGACAAAAACACTGCCGAGAACCAGCTGGCAGTGCTGGAACCCGGATGCGTTGCCCCAGTGTGCAAGAGCCAATGGCACGACCGAGGACTAGCTGACGGTGCTGGAACCCGGTTACTAAGCTGTAGGTGCCCGCGCTTAAAAGCACTACCAAGGACCGCCTGGCGTTGGCGGAACTCGGATACCCAGGAGGAGGCACCTAAGCCAAAGGCTCGGCCCGGAACCAGCTGACGGTGCTGGAACCAGGTGGTGGACCCCAAGGCCCACAGGAGAGGAGAGAACAGCTAGGCCGCGAGGCAGCCGCAGTTACCGAACCCCAACAGTCCTACAGGGGGAGCTGGGCCTACTGGCACTACAGAACCAGCCTTGACTACCAGTTCACGCAGCCCACATAGGAAGCTCCTAAACTGGAGGCACCCTGGAGTTGGCTAACCCGACCGCACCACGACGAGGCAAGCATAGGTGTCTCAGTGAGCTTGACACAACCCGGAAACAGCTGACGGTGCTGAAACCAGGTTTGGCATGAGGGAGTACCTGTGACAAAAACACTGCCGAGAACCAGCTGGCGGTGCTGGAACCCGGATGCGTTGCCCCAGTGTGCAAGAGCCAATGGCACGACCGAGGACTAGCTGACGGTGCTGGAACCCGGTTACTAAGCTGTAGGTGCCCGCGCTTAAAAGCACTACCAAGGACCGCCTGGCGTTGGCGGAACTCGGATACCCAGGAGGAGGCACCTAAGCCAAAGGCTCGGCCCGGAACCAGCTGACGGTGCTGGAACCAGGTGGTGGACCCCAAGGCCCACAGGAGAGGAGAGAACAGCTAGGCCGCGAGGCAGCCGCAGTTACCGAACCCCAACAGTCCTACAGGGGGAGCTGGGCCTACTGGCACTACAGAACCAGCCTTGACTACCAGTTCACGCAGCCCACATAGGAAGCTCCTAAACTGGAGGCACCCTGGAGTTGGCTAACCCGACCGCACCACGACGAGGCAAGCATAGGTGTCTCAGTGAGCTTGACACAACCCGGAAACAGCTGACGGTGCTGAAACCAGGTTTGGCACGAGGGAGTACCTGTGACAAAAACACTGCCGAGAACCAGCTGGCGGTGCTGGAACCCGGATGCGTTGCCCCAGTGTGCAAGAGCCAATGGCACGACCGAGGACTAGCTGACGGTGCTGGAACCCGGTTACTAAGCTGTAGGTGCCCGCGCTTAAAAGCACTACCAAGGACCGCCTGGCGTTGGCGGAACTCGGATACCCAGGAGGAGGCACCTAAGCCAAAGGCTCGGCCCGGAACCAGCTGACGGTGCTGGATCCAGGTGGTGAACCCAAGGCCCACAGGAGAGGAGAGAACAGCTAGGCCGCGAGGCAGCCGCAGTTACTGAACCCCAACAGTCCTACAGGGGGAGCTGGGCCTACTGGCACTACAGAACCAGCCTTGACTACCAGTTCACGCAGCCCACATAGGAAGCTCCTAAACTGGAGGCACCCTGGAGTTGGCTAACCCGACCGCACCACGACGAGGCAAGCATAGGTGTCTCAGTGAGCTTGACACAACCCGGAAACAGCTGACGGTGCTGAAACCAGGTTTGGCACGAGGGAGTACCTGTGACAAAAACACTGCCGAGAACCAGCTGGCGGTGCTGGAACCCGGATGCGTTGCCCCAGTGTGCAAGAGCCAATGGCACGACCGAGGACTAGCTGACGGTGCTGGAACCCGGTTACTAAGCTGTAGGTGCCCGCGCTTAAAAGCACTACCAAGGACCGCCTGGCGTTGGCGGAACTCGGATACCCAGGAGGAGGCACCTAAGCCAAAGGCTCGGCCCGGAACCAGCTGACGGTGCTGGAACCAGGTGGTGGACCCCAAGGCCCACAGGAGAGGAGAGAACAGCTAGGCCGCGAGGCAGCCGCAGTTACCGAACCCCAACAGTCCTACAGGGGGAGCTGGGCCTACTGGCACTACAGAACCAGCCTTGACTACCAGTTCACGCAGCCCACATAGGAAGCTCCTAAACTGGAGGCACCCTGGAGTTGGCTAACCCGACCGCACCACGACGAGGCAAGCATAGGTGTCTCAGTGAGCTTGACACAACCCGGAAACAGCTGACGGTGCTGAAACCAGGTTTGGCACGAGGGAGTACCTGTGACAAAAACACTGCCGAGAACCAGCTGGCGGTGCTGGAACCCGGATGCGTTGCCCCAGTGTGCAAGAGCCAATGGCACGACCGAGGACTAGCTGACGGTGCTGGAACCCGGTTACTAAGCTGTAGGTGCCCGCGCTTAAAAGCACTACCAAGGACCGCCTGGCGTTGGCGGAACTCGGATACCCAGGAGGAGGCACCTAAGCCAAAGGCTCGGCCCGGAACCAGCTGACGGTGCTGGAACCAGGTGGTGAACCCCAAGGCCCACAGGAGAGGAGAGAACAGCTAGGCCGCGAGGCAGCCGCAGTTACCGAACCCCAACAGTCCTACAGGGGGAGCTGGGCCTACTGGCACTACAGAACCAGCCTTGACTACCAGTTCACGCAGCCCACATAGGAAGCTCCTAAACTGGAGGCACCCTGGAGTTGGCTAACTCGACCGCACCACGACGGGGCAAGCATAGGCGTCTCAGTGAAGTTGACACAACCCGGAAACAGCTGACGGTGCTGAAACCAGGCTTGGCACGAGGGAGTACCTGTGACAAGAACACTGCCGAGAACCAGCTGGCGGTGCTGGAACCCGGATGCGTTGCCTTGCCTATTAAAGATTGTCTTCCTAGAGCCCCAACTAGCGGTGTTGGAGCAAAGGGTAAGCAGGGGGAGATGAGTGTAGGCCGAAGCCTGCACTGGAGGCAGCTTTGTGTCTGCGTTGCGTTTGCAGGACACTTTGCCGGCTACACACTGGGGGAACAGCTGGCGTTGCTGAACCCCACTAACACAATGGCGTGTGTTTTTCTCTGTGCAGCTACCACTTGCGGGCAAAAACTAGCGATGTTAGAGCCCGTGTTGAAGCAGGAGGAGGAGGAGAGGAGCAGAGTGTAGGCCGAAGCCTAGTTGAACCAATTTCAAAGGAAACCTTTAACCCCCCCCTCAGGTGTTACAAAGTACAAGAGACACACCTTGTGCAGTATTAATGCTGCACAAGTGAAAGGTTGCTCTATTAATTTGTCTACTTGCACACGCTGAATGAAAGACATACACAATTTACCCCATTCTACAGTCAAACTGTAGTGGATGCGTGACTTGGTTTTTTGATGAGACGCAGCACAGGTGTCCAAAATAACGCCTTGGTGCTTGGCGCAGCTTCCTGAGCGTTGTTATTTGCTGTACAGGAGTCTGCGCTCTTGTGTTATCCCTTGGCAATGCCCTGTTAGCGCTGCCCATCTTATGACATCATTTCATGTTGGCCCGTGCGGTTAACGATGGCCATAAATCCCAGACCCCCAGTGTCTTTTCATAAAGCCACACTGCGGTGCTGGGATTCGTGGCCTTGAGCAGTAAATATTTTGGCCGCTCACACACGTCCTTACACCTGCTTCAGACTGGGCGGCCTCTGCTGATCCCTTCTCGCATGCCGCGGCCATGAGGCTGCACAGTCTGAAGAAGGCGGAAGGAGATGAGTTAAGACAGGCGAAGATATGCACTGCTCGTGCCCATCAATCACACCCTCGCAGTCAAAATAATTAAGACAACGAGGAGCATTTTATTCAGGCAGGGCGGACGAACAGGCGCAAGTAGCCAACCAATGATGTCAGAAGACGGGAAGCGCTACCAAGGGGGGTGCTGCGTATCATTAGAAAGGAAAGTCACACCTCAGGGACAGTGGAATGGTCTCAAAGAGACACATTTTGTACGTGTTGAGTTCCACGTGGGCAAGGAGAAAACATCAGCCACCTTGTACAAATGCAGCAGTACTGCTGTACAAGGTGGCTGTTATACATAGAAACACCTGGGGGTGGGGGCCAGGCTCCCTTCAATTTCAGTTCATGTGCCTGCGTGGCGTTTGCAGGTCACGTTGCAAGCTGCACAGCAGGGGAACAGCTGGCGGTGCTGAACCCCACTAACACATTGGCTGGTGTTTTTCTCTGTGCAGCTAGCATTTCCGGGCAAAAACTAGCGGTGTTTGAGCCCAAGGTCAGCAGGAGGAGGAGGAGAGGAGCAAAGTGTAGGCCGAAGCCTGCACTGGTGGCAGCTTTTGGTCGGTTGTGCCAGCGTGGCTTGTGCTGGACACGATGCCGGCTACACAGCGGGGGAACAGCTGGCGGTGCTGAACCCCACTAACACATTGGCTGGTGTTTTTCTCTGTGCAGCTAGCATTTCCGGGCAAAAACTAGCGTTGTTAGAGCCCAGGGTCAGCAGGAGGAGGAGAGGAGCAGAGTGTAGGCCGAAGCCTAGTTGAACCAATTTCAAAGGTTACCTTTAACCCCCCCTCAGGTGTTAAAAAGTACAAGAGCCACTCCTTCTGCAGCATTAATGCTGCACAAGTAAAAGGTTGCTCTATTAATTTTTCTACTTGCACAAGCTGAATGCAACACGTAGACTATTTAGCCCATTATACTGTTAATCAGTAGTGGAGGCGTGACTTGTCTTTTTAAAGAAAAGCAGCACAGGTGTCGAAAACAACACCTTTTTGCATGGGCGCAGCTTCCTGAGCGTTGTTAGTTGCTGTACAGGAGTCTGCACTCTTGTGATCCTTTGGCCATGCGCTGTGAGCGCTTCCTGTCTTATGACCTCATTTCATGTTGGCCGTTGCGGTTAGCGATGGACATGAATCCCAGACCCACAGTGTGTTTTTAAAAAATCACACTGCGGTGCTGGGATTCGTGCCCTGGTGCACTAAATATGTTTGCCGCTCACACATGTCCTTACACCTGCTTCAGACTGGGCGGCCTCATCTGATCCCTTATCGCCTGCCGCGGCCATGAGGACACCCAGTCTGAAGAAGGCAGAAGGAGATGAGTGAACACAGGCAAACATATCCACTGCACATGCCCATCAATCACACCCTCGCTGTCCAAAAAAATAAGACACCGTGGGGCGTTGTTTCGAGCAGGGGAGATGCACAGGCGCAGCCAGCTAACCAATGATGTCAAAAGACGGGCAGCGCTAACAAGGGTGGTGCTGCGTGTCATTACAAAGGAAAGTCACACCTCAGGGACATTGTAGTGGTCTCTAATGAGACACATTTTGTACGTGTTGAGTTCCACGTGGGCAAGGAGAAAAAGTCAGCCACCTTGTACAAATGCAGCAGTACTGCTGTACAAGGTGGCTGTTATACATAGAAACACCTGTGGGTGGGGGGCAGGCTCCCTTCAATTTCAGTTCATGTGCCTGCGTGGCGTTTGCAGGTCACGTTGCAAGCTACACAGCAGGGGAACAGCTGGCGGTGCTGAACCCCACTAACACATTGGCTGGTGTTTTTCTCTGTGCAGCTAGCAGTTCCGGGCAAAAACTAGCGGTGTTTGAGCCCAGGGTCAGCAGGAGGAGGAGGAGAGGAGCAAAGTGTAGGCCGAAGCCTGCACTGGTGGCAGCTTTTGGTCGGTTGTGCCAGTGTGGCTTGTGCTGGACACGATGCCGGCTACACAGCGGGGGAACAGCTGGCGGTGCTGAACCCCACTAACACATTGGCTGGTGTTTTTCTCTGTGCAGCTAGCATTTCCGGGCAAAAACTAGCGGTGTTTGAGCCCAGGGTCAGCAGGAGGAGTAGAGGAGCAGAGTGTAGGCCGAAGCCTAGTTGAACCAATTTCAAAGGTTACCTTTAACCCCCCCTCAGGTGTTGCAAGGTACAAGAGCCACACCTTGAACAGCATTAATGATGCACAAGTCAAAGGTTGCTCTATTTAATTTTGCTCCTTGCACACGCTGAATTAAACACGTACACTATTTAGCCCATTATACTGTCAAACAGTAGTGGAGGCGTGACTACTAGTCTTTTTAAGGTGACGCAGCACAGGTGTACAAATTTACACCTAGGTGCTGTGCGCAGATTCCTTACCGTTGTTATTTGCAGTACAGGAAACTGCGCTCTTGTGTTATCCCTTGGCAATACCCTGTTAGTGCAGGCCGTCTCATGACCTCATTTCATGTTGGCCGGTGCGGTTAACGATGGCCATAAATCCCAGACCCACAGTGGCTTTTCCTAAAGTCACACTGCGGTGCTGGGATTCGTGGCCTTGTGCAGTAAATATGTTCGCCGCTCACACATGTCCTTACACCTGCTTCAGACTGGGCGGCCTCAGCTGATCCCTTATCGCATGCCGCGGCCATGAGGCCGCACAGTCAGAAGAAGGCGGAAGGAGGGGAGTGAAAACAGGGGAACATATGCACTGCTCGTGCCCATCAATCACACCCTCACAGTCAAAATATATGAGACAACGGGGGGCGTTGTGTCGGGCAGGGGGGACGCACAGGCACAGCCAGCCAACCAATGATGTCAGGAGACGGGCAGCGCTAACAATGGGGGTGCTGCGTGTCATTAAAAAGGAAAGTCACACCTCAGGGACATTGTAATGGTCTGTAATGAGACACATTTTGTACTTGTTGAGTTCCACGTGTGCAAGGAGAAAAAGTCAGCCACCTTGTACAAATGCAGCAGTACTGCTGTACAAGGTGGCTGTTATATATAGAAACACCTGGGGGGGTGGGGGGCAGGCTCCCTTCAATTTCAGTTCATGTTCCTGCGTGGCGTTTGCAGGAAACGTTGCCAGCTACACAGCAGGGGAACAGCTGGCGGTGCTGAACCCCACTAACACATTGGCTGGTGTTTTTCTCTGTGCAGCTAGCATGTCCGGGCAGAAACTGGCGTTGTTTGAGCCCAGGGTCAGCAGGAGGAGGAGAGGAGCAAAGTGTAGGCCGAAGCCTGCACTGGTGGCAGCTTTTGTTCTGTTGTGCCAGCGTGGCTTGTGCTGGACACGTTGCCGACTACACAGCAGGGGAACAGCTGGCGGTGCTGAACCCCACTAACACATTGGCTGGTGTTTTTCTCTGTGCAGCTAGCAGTTCCGGGCAAAAACTAGCGGTGTTTGAGCCCAGGGTCAGCAGGAGGAGTAGAGGAGCAGAGTGTAGGCCGAAGCCTAGTTGAACCAATTTCAAAGGTTACCTTTAACCCCCCTCAGGTGTTGCAAGGTACAAGAGCCACACCTTGTGCAGCATTAATGCTGCACAAGTAAAAGGTTGCTCTATTTGTTTTGCTCCTTGCACACGCTGACTAAAACACGTACACTATTTAGCCCATTATACTGTCAAACAGTTGTGGAGGCGTGACTTGTCTTTTTAACGAGACGCAGCACAGGTGTCAAAATTTTCACCTAGGTACTGGGCGCAGATTCATGAGCGTTGTTATTTGCTGTACAGGAGTCTGCGCTATTGTGATCCCTTGGCCATGCGCTGTGAGCGCTTCCTGTCTTCTGACCTCATTTCATGTCGGCCGTTGCGGTTAGCGATGGACATGAATCCCAGACCCACAGTGTGTTTTCAAAAAATCACACTGCGTGGCTGGGATTCGTGGCCTTGTGCAGTAAATAGGTTTGCCGCTTACACATGTCCTTACACCTGCTCCAGACTGGGCGGCCTCAGCTGATCCCTTATCGCCTACCACGGCCAGGAGGCCGCACAGTCTGAAGAAGGCGGAAGGAGATGAGTTAAGACAGGCGAACATATGCACTGCTCGTGCCCATAAACCACACCCTCGCTGACAAAATAAATATGACAACGAGGGGCGTTGTTTCTAGCAGGGCGGATGCACAGGCGCAGCCAGCTAACCATGATGACAAAAGACGGGAAACGCTACCAAGGGGGGTGCTGCGTATCATTACAAAGGAAAGTCACACCTCAGGGACAGTGGAATGGTCTCAATGAGACACATTTTGTACGTGTTGAGTTCCACGTGGGCAAGGAGAAAAAGTCAGCCACCTTGTACAAATGCAGCAGTACTGCTGTACTAGGTGGCTGTTATACATAGAAACACCTGGGGGGGTGGGGCCAGGTTCCCTTTTAATTTCAGTTCCTGTGCCTGCATGGCGTTTGCAGGTCACGTTGCCGGCTACACAGCAGGGGAACAGCTGGCGTTGCTGAACCCCACTAACACATTGGCTGGTGTTTTTCTCTGTGCAGCTAGCACTTCCGGGCAAAAACTAGCGGTGTTTGAGCCCAAGGTCAGCAGGAGGAGGAGAGGAGCAGAGTGTAGGCCGAAGCCTGCACTGGTGGCAGCTTTTGTTCTGTTGTGCCAGCGTGGCTTGTGCTGGACACGTTGCCGACTACACAGCAGGGGAACAGCTGGCGGTGCTGAACCCCACTGACACATCACCTAGTGTTTTTTCTGTGTAGACAACACTTCCAGGTGGCAACTGACAGTGTTGAAACCCAGGGAATCAAAGAGGAGCAGAGTGTAGGCCGAAGCCTGCAGTGGAGCAAGTTGAAAGGGAACCTTTAACCCCCCCCCCAGGCATTTGTTGCTGAAAGAGCCATCTTGTACAGCAGTAATACTGCACATGGAAAATGGTTGTTCCGAAAATTATGCTCCTTGCAAACGCTGAAGTACACACTCATATAATGTGTCCCCTCACACCGTCAAACCATCCCGGAAGTGGGACTTTCCTTTGTAATGTGACACAGCACAGCCGTCATTCCAACCCCCTTGGTGCCGGGCGCCACCTCCTCAACGTTGTTTGGTTCTGTCACGGAGCCCGCGCTGTAATGTTATCCCTTGGCCATGCACAGTTAGCGGTGCCCGTCTTCTGACATCATGTAGGTGTCAGGCTGGCAGTGCCTGTGCGTCCAAGCTGCCCGAGATCCAACCTTGCAGTGTCATCTAATGTAGTCCCACTGCGGGCCAGGGATCCATGGGCATGCGCAGTGCATATCATCGCCTCTCACTCACCTCCTTCCTGCTTCTTCAGACTGTGCGGCGTCACGGCCGTGGCATGCTATTAGGGATCAGCTGACGCCGCCTAGTCTGAAGAAGCGTGAAGAAGGGGAGTGAGAGGCTAGTATATGCACTGCGCATGGCCATGGATACCAGGCCCACTGTGGGATCACATTAGACGACACTGCGAGGTGTGATTTCGGGCAGCGTGGACGCACAGGCGCAGCCAGGACGACAACAAATGATGTCAGAGGACGGGCAGCGCAAACTGTGCATGGCCAAGGGATAACATAACAGTGCAGGGTCCATGACGGAATCAAACAACGCTAAGGAGGCAGCGCACGGTGCCAAGGGGGTAGCAATGACGGCTGTGCTGCGTCACATTACAAAGGAAAGTCCCACCTCCGGGACGGTTGGACGGTGTGAGGGGACACATTACATGAGTGTGTAGTTCAGCGTTTGCAAGGAGCATAATTTCAAGAGCGACCTTTCCCTTGTGCAGTATTAGTGCTGCACATGGTGGCTCTTTCAGTAACAAACGCCTAGGGGGGGGGGGGACAGGTCCCCTTACATTTTAGTTGTGCCAGCGTGGCGGTCGCATGACACGTTGCCGGATACACAGCTGGGGATCAGCTGACGTTACTGAACCCCAATAACAGAGGAGCGACTGTTGACTGTGCACACAGCACTTCCAGGCACCAACTGGCGGTGTTAGAGCCCAGGGACAGCAGGAGGAGCAGATTGGAGGTATTGCCGCACACACAGCTGGGGATCAGCTGACGTTACTGAACCCCAATAACAGAGGAGCGACTGTTGACTGTGCACACAGCACTTCCAGGCACCAACTGGCGGTGTTAGAGCCCAGGGACAGCAGGAGGAGCAGATTGGAGGTATTGCCGCACACACAGCTGGGGATCAGCTGACGTTACTGAACCCCAATAACAGAGGAGCGACTGTTGACTGTGCACACAGCACTTCCAGGCACCAACTGGCGGTGTTAGAGCCCAGGGACAGCAGGAGGAGCAGAGGAACAGAGTGTAGGCCGAAGCCTGATTGGAGCAAGTTGAAAGGAAACCTTTAACCCCCCCCCAAGACGTTTGTAGCTGAAAGACCCATGTTGTGCAGCACTAAGGATGCAAAAGGAAAAGGTTGCTCTTTTAATTATGCTCCTTGCAAACACCGAAGTAAACACTAAAAATGTGTCCCTTTATACCGTTAAACCGTTCCGGAGGTGCGAATTTCCTTCGTAATGGGACACAGCACAGCTGTCATTCCTATCCCCTTGATGCCGTGCGCTGCCTCCTCAGCGTTGTTTTAAGCTGTCACGGAGCCTGCGCTGTTCTGTTAGCCCTTGGCCATGCCCAATTAGCGCTGCCTGTCTTCTGACATAATTTGGTGTCAGGCTGTCAGTGCCTGTGCGTCCACGCTGCTCCAGATCCCACCTCGCAGTCTCATCTAACGTAATCCCACTGCGGGCTTTGGAACCATGGGCATGCACAGTGCATAACCTCGACTCTCACTCCCCTCCTTCCCTCTTCTTCAGACTGTGCGGTGTCACGGCCGTGGCATGCTAGGGATCAGCTGACGGCGCACAGTCTAAAGAAGGCGGAGGGAAATGAGCGAGAGCCCGAGGGGAAGATATGCACTGCGCATGCCCATGGATCCCAGGCCCGCAGTGTGACTCAATCAGAAGACACTGCGAGGCGGGATCTCGGGCACCGCGGCCGCACAGGCGCAGCCAGCCTGACACCAAATTATGTCAGAAGACAGGCAGCGCAAATAGGGCATGCCCAAGGGATAACAGAACAGCGCAGGCTCCGTGACAGCTTAAAACAACGCTGAGGAGGCAGCGCATGGCACCAAGGGGGTAGGAATGACGGCTGTGCTGCGTCACATTACGAAGGAAAGTCCCAGCTCCGGGACGGTATAACGGTATCAGTGAACACATTTTATAAGTGTTAAGTTCTGCGTGTGCAAAGAGCTAAAAAAAAAAAGCTACCTTTTCCTTGTGCAGCATTACTGCTGCACAAGATGGCTCTTTCAGTAACAAACGACGGGGGGGGGGGACAGGTTCCCTTACATTTAGGTTGTTGTGCCAGCGTGGCGGTCGCAGGACACATTGCCGGCTACACAGCTGGGGATCAGCTGACGTTACTGAAACCCAATAACACTGGGTCGTATGTTTTTACTGTGCAGCCTGCACTTCTGAGCCGCAACTGGCGGTGTTGGAGCCCAGGAATAGCAGTTCAGGTGGTAGAAAGATGAACACAGCAGGAGACCTGGATGACACCCAATTACTTAATCAGGCAGAGGAGTGGCAAATTCCTGCGAGATCCAGGCCTGGTTCATTTTCAGGAAAGTAAGCCGGTCAACGTTATCGGAGGATAGTCGCATGCGACGGTCTGTTAGTACACCACCTGCGGCACTAAAGACACGTTCCGATAAGACACTAGCCGCAGGGCAAGCCAGCACCTCCAATGCATACTGGCTTAGCTCTGGCCATGTATCCAGCTTAGAGACCCAAAACTTGAACGGGGAAGAGCCGTCTGGGAGTACAGTAAGAGGGCAAGCCATGTAGTCTGTCACCATCTGACGGAACCATTGCCTCCTGCTGACTGGAGCCGCCGGTGATGGTGTAGACATTTGGGGCGGGCACACAAAAGTGTGCCAGAGTTGTGCCATACTGGGCTTGCCTTGGGCAGAGGCACTGCTTCTGCTCCCTCTTTGGGCAGAGCCTCCCCCACTGCCTCGACGCACTGAGCTGCTTTGTAAAGCACTAGCAGCACTCCTCTCAGTTGGACAGGAGAAGATGATGGAATTCACCAGTGTGTCGTGGTACTCCCGCAATTTACGCTCCCGGGTCAACGCAGGGATGAGGTTTTGGACGTTGTCCCGGTAGCGAGGATCGAGGAGGGTGAACACCCAATAATCAGGCATGTTGTGGTCGATGCGGCGGTCGTTTCTCAGGCACTGCAGCATGAAATCCACCATGTGCTGCAGAGTGCCAACTTGCCCAGAAACGCTGTCCCCTGCTTGAGACATGATCTCTGCCCGCTCGTCATCACCCCACCCTCGCTGTACACACTGACCACTGGACAATTGTGTCGCTCCCTCCTCTGGACGGAGCTCTTCCTCCTCCATTGACTCCTCCTCATCCTCCTCACAAATTGGCCCCTGCGTACCCCTTTGTGAGGAACCACGTGGCGCTGACTCTCCAGAAGCTGATGGAAAAGGTGACTCCTCATCCTCCACCTCTTCCACCACATCATCCCTTAACCCTTGCAAAGTTTGCTGAAGCAGGCAGATAAGGGGGACAGTCATGCTGACTAGTGCATCATCTGCACTTGCCATCCGCGTGGAATAATCAAAAGGACGCAAAACCTGGCAGACGTCCTTCATAGTGGCCCACTCTGTGGTTGTGAAGTCTGATCGGCGCTGACTGCGACTTCTTTGCGCCTGATGCAGCTGGTACTCCATAACTGCTTGCTGCTGCTCACACAACCGCTCCAACATATGTAACGTGGAATTCCACCGGGTAGGTAGGTCACATATGATGCGGTGTTCCGGAAGGCGGAATCGGCGCTGCAGAGCAGCAATGCGGGATCGGGCCAAGCTGGAACGCCGCAAGTGAGCACACTCTAGGCGGACCTTGTGCAGCAGGGCATCAAGATCCGGATAGTCCCTCAGAAAACTCTGCACAACCAAATTGAGCACATGTGCCAGACATGGGATGTGAGTGAGGTTGCCAAGGGCCAAAGCTGCCACCAGATTTCGGCCATTGTCACACACTACCAAGCCTGGCTGGAGATTCGCTGGCAGTAACCACACATCGCTCTCCTGCTTTATGGCATTCCAGAGCTCCTGCACTGTGTGGCTTCGATGCCCCAATGAAACTAGTTTCAAGACGGCCTGCTGACGTTTGGCCACGGCTGTGCTCATGTCGGTCATAGGTAAACGTTCACGGGTCCATGTGGGGGTGAACTGTGACGGATCCTGCAGAGAGGAATCAGAGGAACTGGTGTAAGAGGAGGAGTCGATGCGTACAGACTGGATTCCTGCAATCCTTGGAGTGGGCAGGACACGTCCTGCGCCACTCGCACGATCTGTACCTGGCTCAACAACATTAACCCAATGGGCAGTGAGGGAAACATATCGCCCCTGTCCATGCTGACTGGTCCACGCATCGGTGGTGAGGTGGACCTTGCTACTGACGGCGTTCAGTAGCGCATGTTTTATGTTTGCCTCAACATGCCTGTGCAGGGCAGGGACAGCCTGCCTGCTGAAGTAAAAGCGGCTGGGCACCTTGTACTGTGGGACTGCCAATGCCATCAAAGCACGGAAGCTGTCAGTCTCCACCAGCCTGAACGAGAGCATTTCCAGGGACAACAGTTTGGCAATGCCTGCATTCAGATCCTGTGCTCGGGGGTGGTTGGCCGAGAATGCCCGCCTTTTCTCCCATGCCTGTACTACCGATGGCTGTAGAGTAGACTGGGAGTGTGAGGATGACTGGGAAGGTGGTGCTGTGGGTGGAATTACACAAGGTCTCTGGGAGGAAGCCAAACCAGCTGTGCGTGAGCTGGAGGAAGAGGCAACACGAGCTGAAGAGGTGGTAGCTGCCGCTGTTGGTTGGCCTACATCTTCAGTGTGTTTCTGTAACTCCACCGCGTGCCTGGTCCGCACATGTTTCCACATATTTGTGGTATTGAGGTTGCTGACATTTTTCCCTCTTTTTACTTTATGATGACACAGCTTGCATTTGACAAAACAAATGTCATCTGCAACTGTGTCAAAAAAGGACCAGGCACTGCAAGTCTTGGGAGCGCCCTTTTTGGCTTTGGAAAGAGACAGGCTCCTAACGGGTGCCAAAGTGGAGGCTACAGGCTCCGCAGTCTTCCCCCTCCCTCTCCCTCTTTGGCCCGTAAGAGGAAGCTCTTCCTCTGAGCTGCTCCCACCACCTTCCTGTTCCTCACGCCACGATGGGTCAAGGACCTCATCATCTCCACTACCCTCTGCCACCAACTGCTCCTCCTGGGTAGTCTCAGCAGCACAGTACGCACGAGAAAGCGGCACCTGAGTTTCATCATCAGATGCGTACTGCGCTGTGGTCACCGGAGGCACTGGCCCACCTGCCTCTTCAGAGTCAGAGAGAAAAAGGTGTTGGGCATCACTGCACACTGCCTCTTCTTCCATTTCTCCAATGCTGCTTGGCTGGCCCCCTGTTTCCAAGCCAAGAGATTCAGAGAACAGAAGTAGAGACGGCTCCTGTCCTGGGCTCTCTGACTGCCTGGCCAATTTGGCAGGTGGTGAAGAGACAGATGGCTGCTCTCCAGTGCTCTGTGCCTGAGAGGATGTGGCACTAACTGAAGTCGATGCCGAGGCGTTAGCTGCCATCCACCCGACAACGGCTTCAATTTGGTCTTCACGCAGCAGCGGTGCACGGCGCTCTCCGACAAAGCTGCGCATGAAGGACTGTTCCCTGCTGAAACTGAGTGACGACGAGTCACCGGCGCCCGCAGCAGGCACAGAATCACCACGTCCTCTCCCTGCTCCTCTCCCTGCTCCGCGCCCACGCCCACGTGCCTTACTCCCTGCCCTCTTCATCTTGGTTGACAGATAAAGATAAGCAGAAAAGTACTAAGGCCTTAGTGTGCTTATTCCTGTAATGCTCCTCCTAACAGGTGTAAGAAACACTAATGTTGTAAATTGTGGACTAAACTTTATTATTTTTCAAATGTGGCCTACACAAGTGTTAAGTTGTGTTTGGTGAACTTAACTTTTTTTTTGGTGCAGATCGGGCTACAGAGCTAGTTTAAATCACACGGAGACCGTGCAGACAGCCGTAAACGGCGCTGCAAGGCCAAAAAACCCTCCTCTAGGTTATCCTATATAGTGTTTTTCCACTATTTAGCTGGATACAAGTGGAAAGACACTAATAGGAATTTTTTTTTTCAAATTTTAAACTGGCTGCACTATTTGAAAAAAAGGAAATTGTTTTTCAAGGTATGAGGCAGTAACGCACCCTGAGCTGAATCCAACCGGCTATGGCTGCACACAGACTACAGGGCGAGCTGCGCTCACACAGAGACCGTGCAGACAGCCGTAAACGGCGCTGCAAGGCCAAAAAACCCTCCTCTAGGTTATCCTATATAGTGTTTTTCCACTATTTAGCTGGATACGAGTGGAAAGACACTAATAGGAATTTTTTTTTTTTCAAATTTTAAACAGGCTGCACTATTTCAAAAAAAGGAAAATTTTTCTCAAGGTATGAGCCAGTAACGAACCCTGAGCTGAATCCAACTGGCTATGGCTGCACACAGACTACAGGGCGAGCTGGGCTCACACGGAGACCGTGCAGACAGCCGTAAACGGTGCTGCAAGGCCAAAAAACCCTCCTCTAGGTTATCCTATATAGTGTTTTTCCACTATTTAGCTGGATACGAGTGGAAAGACACTTATAGGATTTTTTTTTGTCAAATTTTAAACAGGCTGCACTATTTGAAAAAAAAGGAAAATTTTTCGCAAGGTATGAGCCAGTAACGAACCCTGAGCTGAATCCAACCGGCTATAGCTGCACACAGACTACAGGGCGAGCTGGGCTCACACGGAGACCGTGCAGACAGCCGTAAACGGCGCTGCAAGGTCAAAAAACCCTCCTCTAGGTTATCCTATATAGTGTTTTTCCACTATTTAGCTGGATACGAGTGGAAAGACACTAATAGGAATTTTTTTTTTCAAATTTTAAACAGGCTGCACTATTTGAAAAAAAAGGAAAATTTTTCTCAAGGTATGAGCCAGTAACGAACCCTGAGCTGAATCCAACCGGCTATGGCTGCACACAGACTACAGGGCGAGCTGGGCTCACACGGAGACCGTGCAGACAGCCGTAAACGGCTCTGCAAGGCCCAAAAACCCCCCTCTAGGTTATCCTATGTAGTGTTTTTCCACAATAGAGCTGGAGACTGGTGGAAAAACACTAATAGGAAATTTGAGAAAAAATGTGCAGCAGGCTGCACTAAGAGCAAAAAAGAACAACTGTGTGAGGCAGTGTGAACCCCCCCTGAGCTGAATACAACCGGGTATATGGCTGCACACAGACTACAGAGTGAGCTGCACACACACACACACACAGAGACCTTGCAGAACGCTGTTAAAACAGCGCTGCAAGGCAAGAGCAAGGTGAACAGTGAAGAACACACAGCGTTTTGCTAAATTAGCCTTTGGAAAGGAAAATAAAGCAATTAGCAAGCTCAACTGGCCCTCAGTTAGAACACAGCGTCCTGTCCCTAACTGAAATCACAGCAGAGTGAGCGCAAAATGGCGGCAGCGCTTTTTTATAGTGCAGAGTGACATCATTTCAGCAGCCAATCCCAGCCTTGCCAGTACTTACATGCCCACCATGCTAAACAGGATGTGCCCACACTTTCATTCATTCCTCATTGGCTGCTGCGTTCAATTTGAATTCTGGGAACTTCCGATTCCGGTATCCGATACGCGGGAAGTATCGGAATTCAGTATCGGAATTCCGATACCGCAAATATCGGCCGATACCCGATACTTGCGGTATCGGAATGCTCAACACTAGTTGTCAATTAAAATGTAAAGTGAATGGCAAAAAAAAAATCTAATGCAAAACACTATTTAGTGTGACCACTAGGGTTGAGCGAAACGGGTCGAAATTGTTCAAAAGTCGCCGACTTTTGGCAAGGTCGGGTTTCATGAAACCCGACCCGACCCCAGTGGGGGGTCGGCCATGAAGTCGGCGATCTTTTGAATCTGGAATCGGAATTCCGATCCCGATTCCCGATATGTTTAAGATATCGGGAATTGGTATCGGAATTCAGATTAAAGTGTAAAATATAGAATTAAAATAAAAAATATTGCAATACTTACCCTCTGACGCGCCCTGGTACTAACCGGCAGCCTTCCTCCTTCGAATCCGCGCTTCTAGGACCTTGCCGTGACGTCGCGGTGACGTCGCGGCTTGTGATTGGCCGCGCGGCCAATCACAAGCCGCGACGTCACCCGCGACGTCACCGAAGGTCCTGGAAGGGCTGATTCTTAGGAAGGAAGGCTGTCGGAAGGAAGCAGGGCGCTTCCGAGGGTGAGTATATACCTAATAGGAATATACTCACCCTCGGAAGTGCCCTGCTTCCTTCCGACAGCCTTCCTTCCTAAGAATCAGCCCTTCCAGGACCTTCGGTGACGTCGCGGGTGACGTCGCGGCTTGTGATTGGCCGTGCGAGCGGTCACATGGGCGGCCGCGCGGCCAATCACAAGCCGCGACGTCACCGCGACGTCACGGCAAGGTCCTAGAAGCGCGGATTCGAAGGAGGAAGGCTGCCGGTTAGTACCAGGGCGCGTCAGAGGGTAAGTATTGCAATATTTTTTATTTTAATTCTATATTTTACACTTAAATATGGATCCCAGGGCCTGAAGGAGAGTTTCCGCTCCTTCAGACCCTGGGAACCATGGAAACCCAATGCACTGCATTGGGTTTCGAGTTTCGGCCGACCCCGACCCCGACTTTTTTATAGGATCGGCCGATTTCACTCGACCCGACTTTTCCAAAAGTCGGGTTTCGTGAAACCCGACCCGATCCTATAAAAGTGAAGGTCGCTCAACCCTAGTGACCACTATTTGCCTTAAAAAATGTCAATTCTTCTTGGTAAACTTGCACTCAAGTAAGGGATTTTATTTGATTATAGTCAGGTGTACCAATTATGCAAAATGGGTTATAATAATCTTTTTCAAATGTATCGTAGGTTGAAACATAGTCATTAACTAAAACAGCTGTGTATTAAACTTAAAACTGGATGAGAAAGTGAAGCTATGGAAGAAAGTTTAATATCACAAATCAAACACCTTGACAAGGAGGACTAGACACAGTTACACTGCATCAGAAAGGTTTTGTCTAAGCAAAGATTTCTAAGCAGACTGGGATTTCAACTTGTGCTATTCAAGCTCTTCTTCAGTAGAAGCTCCAAGTAATTGACAGCCTTGAGGACTGTAGACAGAGTTGTTGGCCAAGAAAAGTTAGTGCAGCAAATAAAAGACACATCGCCTGCTTCAGAGTTGACAGCAGAAAAAAATGAGTTAGCTCAAGAGGATCTTTTTGATGTGTTAGAGCAGGATCTATTTATCTACCTTGACTCCAGTTCAGTTATTCTACGTGCATCTCCTTGCTTTCCAAAATGGAGCTTTATATAGTTACCTTTACAAATGTCCACAGACTCAATTAATTGGTCAGACTCTAACCTCTACAACATGGGCAAGACCAAAGACCTTTATAAGAATGTCAAGGACAAGATCACAGACCTGCACAAAGCTGGAATAGGCTACAAAACCACAAGTAAGATGCTGGGTGAGAAGGAGACAACTATTGGTGCAATAGTAAGAAAATGGAAGAAATACAAAATTATTGTCAATCGACATCGATCTGGGGCATCATGCAAAATCTCACCTCGTGGGGTATCCTTGATTATGAGGAAGGTGAGAGATCAGCCTGTAGCTACATGGGGGAACTTGTTAATCTCAAGTCAGCTGGAACCACAGTCACCAAGAAAAACATGGGTAACACTGTAATGAGCTGCTGCAGTGCAGTATAGAGCAACCTCCACCAGGGGGTGCTGATTAAGGAAAGGAGGCTGCACACACAGCACAGCAACACTGAACAACAACACAGGTGTCACAGGTAATGAAAGGGACATGAAACAAGCCAAGGTCATACACGGAGATAGCAGCGCAGTACAGAAGGGGTGAGCAGAGAATCGTCGGGGACAAGCAAGATGTCAGAACCTACCGGGAACGTGGTAACCAAAACATGAGACGTAAGATGGAGTCGGGGTACAGGCCAAAGGTCAGAACAAGTAACGGGTGCAGGCAGTCAGAGGCAAAGAGGAACACTAGAACAGGGATCCAGGTCAGGAGCTCAAACAGTGCAGGATGAACTATAGCTGACACTGGCCCACAGGCTGCAGAGGACTTAAATAGCTCAGCCAGCTCCAGGGTGAGGCAGAGAGGATTAACTCCCACATGACCAGTCCAGAGACAGGAGAGCTGAACATAATCTCAGAACTGGATCATGACAGTACCCCCCTCTCAATGGGGGGCAACTGGACCCCCAGGCTTCTCTGGATAACGAGCATGAAAGGCCCGGATCAGCCGATCTGCATGGACCAAACGCGCCGGCACCCACGACCGGTCCTCAGGACCGTAACCCCTCCAATGCACCAAGTACTGCAGTGAACGGCAGAGCATACGAGAATCCACCACCCGTTCCACCTCATACTCGGTCTGGCCATCAACCACAACAGGCGGAGGGTACGCGGAAGACTCACCTGAGGAAGGCACTGACGGCTTCAGAAGCGCCTTATGGAATACATTGGGGATCCGCAATGATGGAGGCAAGCACAGACGGAAGGACACAGGATTAACCACCTCCAAAATTTCATAAGGGCCAATAAACTTGGGACCCAGCTTAGCAGAGGGAATCCTCAATCTAATATTCTTAGTCGATAACCATACCTTATCCCCCAGCTGGTAAGTTGGCCCCACAGAACGTCGTTTATCGGCAAAAAATTTATACTTGCCCTGAGCCTCCCCTATGTTTTTCTGAACCTCCCTCCAGATCTCTCCTAACCGCAGAAAGGCTGAATCAGCCCCTGGACAACCCGAATCCAGCCGGGAAAACAAACCAAAGTGAGGGTGAAAGCCATAGTTGCAAAAGAACGGGGACGTACCAGTGGACTGATTGACACGATTATTAAAAGCAAATTCCGCCATGGGTACCGCAGAGCACCAATCATCCTGTCTGGACATAGCAAGACATTGCAATATCTGCTCCAAAGACTGATTGGTCCTCTCAGTCTGACTGTTCGTCTCGGGATGGTAGGCCGAAGAAAAGGACAGACTGATACCCAGCCTTTTACAAAAAGCCTTCCAGATTTTTGCCACAAACTGCACTCCTCTATCAGACACCACACTGACAGGCACACCATGCAATCGGACCACATGCTCCATGAATAGTTTTGATAGTGTCTCAGCATTAGGGAGACCCGCTAAAGGTACAAAATGCGCCTGCTTACTGAACCTATCAACAACTACCCAGATAACGGTTTTGCCATGAGAGTGGGGAAGATCAGTGATAAAATCCATGGACAGGTGAGTCCATGGTCTATCTGGAATTGGCAGTGGTACCAATTCCCCGGCCGGCCGATTACGGGAGGTTTTAGCGCGAGCACAAGTTTCACAGGAAGACACAAACCCAATGACGTCAGAAGCCAACGAAGGCCACCAAAACAGCCTAGTGATGGTTTTACGTGTGGCCGAGATTCCAGGATGCCCACTAAGAGCCGAGTCATGGAACTCCCGAAGCACCCTTAACCGATACTGGACCGGTACAAAGAGCTTATCATTGGGTATGGACGAGGGAGCAAGAGATTGGGCTTCACGAATCTCTCGCTCCAATACTGAGGACACCGCAGCCACCACCACTCCGCGCTGAAGAATGGAGGAAGGAGGTTCAGGTGGTGAAACTGGTTCCAGACTACGAGATAAGGCATCAGCCTTCACATTTTTGGACCCTGGTCTGAAAGTAATAGAAAACTGAAATCGGGAAAAGAAAAGTAACCACCTAGCTTGTCTCAGGGTCAACCGTTTGGCAGATTTGATGTAAGACAGATTCTTGTGATCAGTAATGACAGTAATATGATGGGCAGCCCCCTCCAAAAAATGCCTCCATTCTTCAAATGCTAATTTAATGGCCAACAGCTCCCGATTACCCACATCATAATTCCTCTCAGCAGAGGAAAATTTTCTCGAAAAGAAGGCACAAGGTCTTAAGTTAGTCAACGTGGTGGGCCCTTGGGATAGCACAGCCCCCACTCCAACCTCCGAGGCGTCCACCTCTACGATAAATGGTTTAGACAAATCTGGTTGTACCAGTACAGGAGCAGTCATGAAACAATTCTTCAAAGAAGAAAACACCCCCAAAGCTGCAGTTGACCAGTTTTTGAGATCTGCCCCCTTACGAGTTAAATCTGTGAGGGGTTTGACCACCTGAGAAAACCCCTTAATGAATTTTCTATAATAATTGGCGAAACCTAGAAAATGCTGAAGACCCTTGAGATCTCTGGGTTGCACCCAATCCACAATAGCCTGTACCTTCCTGGGATCCATACGAAACCCCTTAGCGGACAGAATGACCCCTAGAAAGGATAATTCCTGAGCAAAAAATGAACATTTCTCTGGTTTAGCAAATAGTGAGTTCTCCCTAAGCCTCAGAAGAACTGCACGGAGGTGGTCCATGTGACTCTGTTTGTCGGAAGAATATATGAGGATGTCATCCAAATAAATTACCATGAAACACCCAATAAAATCTGAGAAAACATGATTCATGAAATTCTGAAACACAGCTGGTGCGTTAGTCAGGCCAAAGGGCATAACCACATTCTCAAACAAACCTTCAGAGGTGAGAAAAGCTGTTTTCCACTCATCCCCCTCCCGCATACGGATGAGATTGTATGCCCCCCTGAGGTCCAACTTAGAGAACCACCTGGCTCCCGACAATTGGTTATACAAATCGGGGATCAGAGGGAGAGGATAATTATTTCTTATGGTGATTTTATTAAGTTCTCGAAAATCGAGGCATGGGCGTAAACCACCATCCTTTTTCTTCACGAAAAAGAACCCCGCAGCCACAGGAGAGACAGATGGCCGAATGTGCCCTTTGCGGAGACTATCGGAGATATACTCCTTCATGGCAGCCCGCTCAGGGGCGGAGAGATTGTATAGACGGGCTTTGGGCAATTTGGCACCAGGAACAAGATCAACAGCACAATCGAATGGGCGGTGTGGTGGCAAAACCTCAGCCTCCTTTTCGGAGAACACATCCTCAAAGTCCTTCAGGTACTCCGGAATACCCTCCAGACTGACGGATGACACAGATAAAGAAGCAAGACATTTCTTAGAACAATTGGGACCCCATTTAACAATGTCCCGGGATTCCCAGTTTATAACAGGATTATGTAATTGCAACCAGGGAAGCCCCAACACCAGTCCCGCAGGCAGATTGTCCATAACAAAACATGAAATACGTTCTTGGTGTAAAGCACTCACTTTAAGGAGAAACTCTTCAGAAACCATTTTGATGACATTCTTAGCCAGTGGTGTTTTGTCAATGGCAACGACATGAATAGGAGTCTCCAGCCTAACTGTCCCTAACTTACACCTGGACACCTAGTCAGAGTTAATAAAGTTCATGGACGACCCGCTATCCACGAAGGCAGAAGTGGACACGGTGCCACTCCCACAACAAAGTTCCACTTCCAACAAGATTTTTGAGAATGCCAAAAAAGGTACCTGAGAGTCGGGGTGACTACCACGACAATCACCCAGACTCAGCTGCTTGTAGGTTGGTGGACAGGAGGAGCAGTCTTTTTTCCAATGTCCAGGATCTCCACAGTAGAAACACAACTTTGCTTCAAACCGTCGTCTCCTCTCCTTCTCCTTGAGAATGGTGACTCCCACCTCCATAGGTTCAGACGGGGATAAAACAGGACCAGCAGGAAAAACGGACCCTTTTGCTGTGCAATACCTCTCTCCCTCAGCCTCCGATCCATGCGGATAGCCTGAGTCATGGTCTCCTCCAATGAGCTGGGAAGTGGATGAAAGGCCAGAGCGTCCTTTAGGTAATCTGCCAGTCCACTCCTGAACAGACATGTAAGCGTGGAGTCATCCCAGGACACCTGAGTGGACCATCGGCGGAACTCAGAGCTGTACCACTCAGCTGAGCGCTCCCCCTGAACCAGACCCATAATAGTGTCCTCTGCCAACCTGACACGGTCTGTTTCGTCATAGATAAGTCCTAGGGCCTCAAAGAACCTATCTACTGACATGTGTTCAGGAGCAGTGAGGGGCAGTGAGAAAGCCCAAGATTGAGGACCCTGCCTAAGTAAGGAGATAATATTCCCTACCCGCTGTTATGAACTGGTGATTCAGAACCACAATGGACTTGGTGGTTAAGAGCACACAAAGTGACCTGATAGTTACTAATAACATAGGACGAGCTCTGAGACGTGGGAACTCTGCTGACCGCAATCCCTAATCCTATCACACCACACTAGAGGTAGCCGTGGAGCGCTCCTGACCAGACCTAGGCACCTCGGGCACAGCCTGAGAAACTAGCTAGCCCTGAAGATAGAAAAATAAGCCTACCTTGCCTCAGAGAAATTCCCCAAAGGAAAAGGCAGCCCCCCACATATAATGACTGTGAGTAAAGATGAAAATACAAACACAGAGATGAAATAGATTTTAGCAAAGTGAGGCCCGACTTACTGAATAGACCGAGGATAGGAAAGATAGCTTTGCGGTCAACACAAAAACCTACAAACAACCACGCAGAGGGCGCAAAAAGACCCTCCGCACCGACTAACGGTACGGAGGTGCTCCCTCTGCGTCCCAGAGCTTCCAGCAAGCAAGACAAGCCAATATAGCAAGCTGGACAGAAAAAATTGCAAATAAAAGTACCACAAGCAGAACTTAGCTTATGCAGGGCAGACAGGCCACAAGAACGATCCAGGAGAGAGAGCAAGACCAATACTGGAACATTGACTGGAGGCCAGGAACAAAGAACTAGGTGGAGTTAAATAGAGCAGCACCTAACGACTTAACCTCGTCACCTGAGGAAGGGAACTCAGAAGCCGCAGCCCCACTCACATCCACCAGAGGAAGCTCATAGACAGAACCAGCCGAAGTACCACTCATGACCACAGGAGGGAGCTTGACCACAGAATTCACAACAGTACCCCCCCTTGAGGAGGGGTCACCGAACCCTCACCAGAGCCCCCAGGCCGACCAGGATGAGCCAAATGAAAGGCACGAACCAGATCGGCAGCATGAACATCAGAGGCAAAGACCCAGGAATTATCTTCCTGGCCATAACCCTTCCACTTAACCAGGTACTGGAGTTTCCGTCTCGAAATGCGAGAATCCAAAATCTTCTCCACTATATACTCCAACTCCCCCTCAACCAAATCCGGGGCAGGAGGATCAACGGATGGAACCACAGGTGCCACGTATCTCCGCAACAATGACCTATGGAATACATTATGGATGGAAAAAGAAGCTGGAAGGGTCAAACGAAAAGACACAGGATTAAGAACCTCAGAAATCCTATACGGACCAATGAAACGAGGCTTAAACTTAGGAGAGGAAACCTTCATAGGAATATAACGAGACGACAACCAAACCAAATCCCCAACACAAAGTCGGGGACCCACACAGCGCCTGCGGTTAGCGAAACGTTGAGCCTTCTCCTGGGACAATGTCAAATTGTCCACTACATGAGTCCAAATCTGCTGCAACCTATCCACCACAGTATCCACACCAGGACAGTCTGAAGACTCAAACTGCACTGAAGAGAAATGAGGATGGAAACCAGAATTGCAGAAAAACGGCGAAACCAAAGTAGCCGAGCTGGCCCGATTATTAAGGGCGAACTCAGCCAACGGCAAAAAGGACACCCAATCATCCTGATCAGCAGAAACAAAACATCTCAGATATGTTTCCAAGGTCTGATTGGTTCGTTCAGTTTGGCCATTTGTCTGAGGATGGAAAGCCGAGGAAAAAGACAAATCAATGCCCATCCTAGCACAAAACGCTCGCCAAAACCTCGAAACAAACTGGGAACCTCTGTCAGAAACGATGTTCTCCGGAATGCCATGTAAACGAACCACATGCTGGAAAAACAATGGCACCAAATCAGAGGAGGAGGGCAATTTAGACAAGGGTACCAAATGGACCATCTTAGAGAAGCGATCACAAACCAAACAAATGACCGACATCTTTTGAGAGATGGGGAGATCCGAAATAAAATCCATAGAGATATGTGTCCAGGGCCTCTTTGGGACCGGCAAGGGCAAAAGCAACCCACTGGCACGAGAACAGCAGGGCTTAGCCCGAGCACAAATCCCACAGGACTGCACAAACGAACGCACATCCCGTGACAGAGACGGCCACCAAAAGGATCTAGCCACCAAATCTCTGGTACCAAAGATTCCAGGATGACCAGCCAACACCGAACAATGAACCACAGAGATAACTCTACTCGTCCATTTATCAGGGACAAACAGTTTCTCCGCTGAGCAACGGTCAGGTCTATTAGCCTGAAATTTTTGCAGCACCCGCCGCAAATCAGGGGAGATGGCAGACAAAATTACCCCCTCTTTGAGAATACCCGCCGGCTCAGGCAAACCCGGAGAGTCAGGCACAAAACTCCTAGACAGGGCATCCGCCTTCACATTTTTAGAGCCCGGAAGGTACGAAACCACAAAGTCAAAATGGGAGAAAAACAGCGACCAACGAGCCTGTCTAGGATTCAACCGTTTGGCAGACTCAAGATAAGTCAAGTTCTTGTGATCAGTCAAGACCACCACGCGATGCTTAGCTCCTTCAAGCCAATGACGTCACTCCTCGAATGCCCACTTCATGGCCAGCAACTCTCGATTGCCAACATCATAATTACGCTCAGCAGGCGAAAACTTCCTGGAAAAGAAGGCACATGGCTTCATCACCGAGCCATCAGAACTTCTCTGCGACAAAACAGCCCCTGCTCCAATCTCAGAAGCATCAACCTCGACCTGGAACGGGAGCGAAACATCTGGTTGGCACAACACAGGGGCAGAAGAAAAACGACGCTTCAACTCCTGAAAAGCTTCCACAGCAGCAGAAGACCAATTGACCACATCAGCACCCTTCTTGGTTAAATCAGTCAACGGTTTAGCAATACTAGAAAAATTATTGATGAAGCGACGATAAAAATTAGCAAAGCCTAGGAACTTTTGCAGACTCTTCAGAGATGTCGGCTGAGTCCAATCATAAATGGCCTGAACTTTAACAGGGTCCATCTCGATAGTAGAAGGGGAAAAAATGAAACCCAAAAATGAAACCTTCTGAACACCAAAGAGACACTTTGACCCCTTCACAAACAAGGAATTCGCACGCAGGACCTGGAACACCATTCTAACCTGCTTCACGTGAGACTCCCAATCATCCGAGAAGACCAAAATATCATCCAAGTATACAATCAGGAATTTATCCAGGTACTCCCGGAAGATGTCATGCATAAAGGACTGAAATACTGATGGAGCATTAGAAAGCCCGAATGGCATAACCAGGTACTCAAAATGGCCCTCGGGCGTATTAAATGCTGTTTTCCATTCATCGCCCTGTTTAATACGCACAAGATTATACGCACCACGAAGATCTATCTTGGTGAACCAACTAGCCCCCTTAATCCGAGCAAACAAATCAGACAGCAGCGGCAAGGGGTACTGAAATTTGACTGTGATTTTATTTAGAAGGCGGTAATCAATACAAGGTCTCAGCGAACCATCCTTCTTGGCCACAAAAAAGAACCCTGCTCCCAATGGCGACGACGACGGGCGAATATGACCCTTCTCCAAGGATTCCTTTACGTAACTCCGCATAGCGGCGTGCTCAGGCACAGACAAATTAAACAGTCGACCCTTAGGAAACTTACTACAAGGAATCAAATCGATAGCACAATCGCAATCCCTATGCGGAGGCAGGGCCCTGGACTTGGGCTCATCAAATACATCCCGGTAATCCGACAAGAACTCTGGGGCCTCAGAAGGGGCGGATGATGAAATAGACAGAAATGGAACATCATCATGTACCCCCTGACAACCCCAGCTGGACACAGACATTGATTTCCAATCCAATACTGGGTTATGGACTTGTAGCCATGGCAACCCCAAAACGACCACATCATGCAGATTATGCAACACCAAAAAGCGAATATCCTCCTGATGCGCAGGAGTCATGCACATGGTCAGCTGGGTCCTTTATTGAGGCTTATTCTTGGCCAAAGGCGTAGCATCAATTCCTCTCAATGGAATAGGATACTGCAAGGGCTCCAAGAAAAACCCACAGCGCCTAGCAAACTCCAAGTCCATCAAATTCAGGGCAGCGCCTGAATCCACAAATGCCATGACAGAATAGGATGACAAAGAGCAGATCAAAGTAACGGACAAAAGAAATTTCGACTGTAACGTACCAATGGTGGCAGACCTAGCGAACCGCTTAGTGCGCTTAGGACAATCGGAGATAGCATGAGTGGAATCACCACAGTAAAAACACAGCCCATTCCGACGTCTGTGTTCTTGCCGTTCAGCTCTGGTCAAAGTCCTATCACATTGCATAGGCTCAGGTTTATGCTCAGGTAATACCGCCAAATGGTGCACAGTTTTACACTCACGCAAGCGTCGATCGATCTGAATGGCCAAAGACATAGACTCATTCAGACCAGCAGGCATAGGAAATCCCACCATGACATCCTTAAGGGCTTCAGAGAGACCCTTTCTGAAAATTGCTGCCAGCGCACATTCATTCCATTGAGTGAGCACAGACCACTTCCTAAACTTCTGACAATATATCTCTACCTCATCCTGACCCTGACACAGAGCCAGCAAATTTTTCTCTGCCTGATCCACTGAATTAGGTTCATCATAAAGCAATCCAAGCGCCAGAAAAAACGCATCAATATTACATAATGCAGGATCTCCTGGCGCAAGGGAAAATGCCCAGTCTTGAGGGTCGCCACGTAATAAAGAAATAATGATCTTAACTTGTTGAACTGGGTCACCAGAGGAGCGGGGTTTCAAAGCCAGAAACAGTTTACAATTATTTTTAAAACTCAGAAACTTAGCTCTATCTCCAGAAAACAAATCAGGAATAGGAATTCTTGGTTCTAACATAGAATTCTGAACCACAAAGTCTTGAATATTTTGTACTCTTGCAGTGAGATGATCCACACAAGAAGACAGACCTTTAATGTCCATCACTACACCTGTGTCCTGAACCACCCAAATGTCTAGGGGAAAAGAAAGACAAAACACAGTGCAGAGAAAAAAAAATGGTCTCAGAACTTCTCTTTTCCCTCTATTGAGAAGCATTAGTCCTTGGTGCCTCCAGTACTGTTATGAACTGGTGATTCAGAACCACAATGGACCTGGTGGTTAAGAGCACACAAAGTGACCTGATAGTTACTAATAACATAGGACGAGCTCTGAGACGTGGGAACTCTGCTGACCGCAATCCCTAATCCTATCACACCACACTAGAGGTAGCCGTGGAGCGCTCCTGACCAGACCTAGGCGCCTCGGGCACAGCCTGAGAAACTAGCTAGCCCTGAAGATAGAAAAATAAGCCTACCTTGCCTCAGAGAAATTCCCCAAAGGAAAAGGCAGCCCCCCACATATAATGACTGTGAGTAAAGATGAAAATACAAACACAGAGATTAAATAGATTTTAGCAAAGTGAGGCCCGACTTACTGAATAGACCGAGGATAGGAAAGATAGCTTTGCGGTCAACACAAAAACCTACAAACAACCACGCAGAGGGCGCAAAAAGACCCTCCGCACCGACTAACGGTACGTAGGTGCTCCCTCTGCGTCCCAGAGCTTCCAGCAAGCAAGACAAACCAATATAGCAAGCTGGACAGAAAAAATAGCAAACAAAAGTAACACAAGCAGAGCTTAGCTTATGCAGGGCAGACAGGCCACAAGAACGATCCAGGAGAGAGAGAGAGCAAGACCAATACTGGAACATTGACTGGAGGCCAGGAACAAAGAACTAGGTGGAGTTAAATAGAGCAGCACCTAACGACTTAACCTCGTCACCTGAGGAAGGGAACTCAGAAGCCGCAGCCCCACTCACATCCACCAGAGGAAGCTCATAGTCAGAACCAGCCGAAGTACCACTCATGACCACAGGAGGGAGCTTGACCACAGAATTCACAACACCCGCTGAGTCTCATTCCCAGATGATCGAGGTCTAAGGGAAAACAATAACTTACAGCTTTCCCTGAACAGGTGAAATTTATCTTTTTCGCCAGAAAAAGTGTCAGGAAGCTGAACCAAGGGTTCGGCAGAATGCAAAGCAACATCTACAAACTCACCAGATTGACTAACAGCATGAGGGATGGTTCCCTGCATAGTCAGAACAGTCTCTGTCAGTTCTTTTGTAAGAGAGCATGAGACGTGACAAGGGCCCGATGTTCCACCGAAAAATCCTGCATCATCTGTGTCAAACTGGACACTTGATCCGCCAGGTTGCAAAGCGGATCCATGACCAGAGAAAAAAAAAATGACAAAATCCCCTTTAAATGTCTGGTCAGCTATAATGTAATGAGCTGCTGCAGTGCAGTATAGAGCAACCTCCACCAGGGGGTGCTGATTAAGGAAAGGAGGCTGCACACACAGCACAGCAACACTGAACAACAACACAAGTGTCACAGGTAATGAAATGGACATGAAACAAGCCAAGGTCACTATGTTTTGGGGGTGTTTTTCTGTTTGGGGCACAGGATTACTTCACCGCGTCAATGGGAGAATAGATGGAGCCATGTACCGTAATATCCTGAGTGACAACCTCCTTCCCTCCGCCAGGATATTAAAAATGGGTCGTGGCTTGGTCTTCCAACAAGACAATGACCCAAAACATATAGCCAAGGCAATGAAGGAGTGGCTCAAAAAGAAGCACATTAAGGTCATGGAGTGGCCTAGCCAGTCTCCAGACCTTAATCCCATAGAAAACTTAAGGAGAAGTTGAAGCTCCGAGTTGCCAAGTGACAGACTCAAAATGTCAATGATTTAGAGATGATCTGCAAAGAGGAGTTTACCAAAATTTCTCCTGACATGTGCGCAAACCTCATCTTCAACTACAAAAAAATGTCTGACTGCTGTGTTTGCCAACAATGGCTTTGCCACTAAGTATTAGGTCTTATTTGCCAGAGGGATCAAATACTTATTTCTTACTGGAAAAAGCAAATAAATTTATATAATTTATGCAATGCGATTTTCTGGATTTTATTTCTGATATTCTATCTTTCAATGTTAAAATTAACCTACCCTTAAAATCATATACTGTTCATTAGGGTTGAGCGAAACGGATCGGACAAATTCAAAAGTCGTCGACTTTCAGCAAAGTCGGGTTTCGTGAAACCCGACCCGATCCTAGCGTGGGATCGGCCATGAGGTCGGCGATCTTTGCACCAAAGTCGCGTTTCGTATGACACTTTCAGCGCCATTTCTCATCCAATGAAGGAGGACGCAGAGTGTGGGCAGCGTGATGACATAGGTCTCGGTCCCCACCATCTTAGAGAAGGGCATGACAGTGATTGGCTTGCTTTCTGCGGCCTCACAGGGGCTATAAAGGGGCGTGAACGCCGATCGCCATCTTACTTCTGCCGATCTTAGCATAGGGAGAGGTTGCTGCAGCTTCATCAGAAGAAGGGATATAGTTAGGGAGGGAAGACTAACCCTGAAACTGCTTGTGCTGTAGCGATTTCCACTGTCCAACACCACCTTTTCTTTGCAGGGACAGTGGAGTTTATATTTTTGTGCATCAGCGCTGTAGCTTATTAGGCTGCCTTATAAGGCTCCCTGATAGCTGCATTGCTGTTTGCACTCTGCTGTGCAAACCAACTGCTTTTTTAAAAGCAAAAATCCTGTTGCTCCTTTCTGCACATTTCTCTTGTTTATTTCTCCACACTTTTGTGTGCAGTAGTCTTTTTTATTGCTGCCATACTTGTCCTGAGATCATTGTAGGGACATTGAACTTGTACTACAGCCCTTGTATTTTTTGATAGATCTTCCAGCCACGTTCTGCCACTTACATTGTGTAATGTAATACACTGGGCCTGAGTTTTGTTGCAGTATCCCCCCCCAAAAAAGGAGATTTAAATTGGCACTAAGTGGATCTATGTCACAGTTCTGTTAGTTTGTCATACATCTTCCAGCCACGTTCTGCCACTTACATTGTGTAGTGTAATACACTGGGCCTGAGTTTTGTTGCAGTCTCCCCCCAAAATAGGGAGATTTAAATTGTCACTAAGTGGATCTACGTCACAGTTCTGTTAGTTTGTCGTACATCTTCCAGCCACGTTCTGCCACTTACATTGTGTAGTGTAATACACTACGCCTGAGTTTTGTTGCAGTCTCCCCCCCCCCAAAAAAAAAGGGAGATTTATATTCTCCACAAGTTTATATACACCTTCTACCTTGTTTCACATAACGGTTGTTATTTTGGTTAGATTTTTCTAAAAATGAGGAAGTCTGGTGGAAGAGGCCGTGGGTGTTTGTTGCCAGCTGGTACTGATGGTGGTGGTGGTGGAGCATCTGGTGGTAGTGGGAAAAGCAAAATAGCACCAAAGGCTCGAGGTGTTGAGCCAGCGTCATTGTCTGGCTTCACAAGGCCTCGAAGGCTCCCTTATCTTGGAGTAGGAAAACAGGTTTTAAAGCCGGAGCAGCAGGAAAAAGTTTTGGCTTTCCTTGCTGACTCACACTCTAGCTCTTTCGCCTCCTCTTCAGAAGGTTAGAAATCTAAAATCAGCGAGTCGTCAGTGGATGCTCCCGGTCAGGAACAAGTCACTTCCTTGTGTCCTTCACCCAAACCAAAAGTGAAGGATGCAGCAGGTGAAACTACAGTTTACTCCATGGAGCTCTTTACACATACTGTGCCTGGGTTAGAGAGGGAAATTGTTAAAAGCCCATTACAAGATGAATCGGACATGGAGTGCACAAATGCACAGCCACAGCTAGATTATTATGCTGTTCCATTGACTCAGATCACTACATTGCCCTCGCAGTGTACTGAGCCAGAATCTGACCCAGATGAGACAATGGTGCCCCGTCACGAACGCTATAGCACCTTACACGGTGACACAGAGGAAGGTGCACATGACATTGAAGAGGGTGTGATAGATGACCCAGTTTTTGACCCAGATTTTCAGCCATTCGGGGAAGAGGGTGCCACTGCCAGTAGCTCAGAGGCGGAGGAGGGTGATCCGCAGCAGCCATCTACATCGCAACAGCTTTCATCTGGCAGACCCGTATCTGGCCAAAAATGTTTGTCAAAACCAAAAACAGTTTTAGGACAGCGTGGCCATCCAGTGAAAGTAGCACAGCTTGCAATGCCTGAAAAGGTAATCCATAGTAGGAAGAGTGCAGTGTGGGAATTTTTTAACCAAGATCCAAATGATCAGTGCAAAGTTATCTGTAAGAAGTGCTCAAAGACCTTTAGCAGAGGGAAGAATCACCTAAATTTAAATACAACGTGCATGCGTAGACATTTAACCAGCATGCACTTGCAAGCCTGGACTAACTACCAAACGTCCAGTACCGTTGGTGCTCCTGCTCAGAATGAAGGTAGTCAGCAACGCTACATTGCTTCCCTCACTGTAAACCCACCGGTTAGGACACCATCAGCAGCAAATATAGAGGTATTGTCGCAAGGCCAAAGCAGTCAGGGAATCACAATGTTCTTGGTAGGAAACACTGTAGGTAGGCCAACATCAAGAATACCATCTTCAACCCTCTCTCAATCTGCCATGTCCACCACCACCCCCGCTAGTTCTGCCATATGCAGCTCTCCAGTCCAGCTCACCCTACAAGAGACTCTCGTTAGGAAAAGAAAGTACTCATCTTGTCATCCGCGTACACAGGGTTTGAACGCCTACATTGCTAGACTAATCTCGTTAGAGATGATGCCCTACCGGTTGTTTGAAAGCGAAGCTTTCAGAGTCCTGATGGCCTACACAGTACCAAGCTATGACCTACCCAGTCGACACATCTTTGTGAGAAAAGCCATCCCTGCCCTTCAGCAACATGTCAAAGACCGCATTGTCCATGCACCGAGGCAATCAGTCAGTAGAAAGGTGCACCTCACAACAGATGCATGGACCAGTAGGCATGGCCAGGGACGTTACGTATCCATCATGGTGCACTGGGTTAATGTGGTGGATGCAGGGTCCACGGAGGACAGCCATAATAGGACAGTTCTGCCTAGCCCACGGTCTAGGAAACAGTTGGCTGTAGGCGTTCGCAACCCCCCCTCCTCCTCCTCCAGAAGCAAAAGCTCATCTACAGAGCGCAGTCGCACGACCACTCCATCCACAGCTGTCAGTGTTGCACATGAGGTGTTCCATTATCAAACAGCTAGTAGTAAGGGTCAGCAGGATGTGCTACAAATGAAGAGTTTGGGCGACAACAGACACACCGCGGAAGTACTGGCCGAGTACTTGCAGCAAGAATCTGAGTCATGGCTGGGCAGTGTACATCTTGAGGCAGGCAAGGTAGTCAGTGATAACGGAAGGAATTTTATGGCTGCCATAGCCCTTTCAGAACTGAAACACATTCCTTTCCTGGCTCACACCTTGAACCTGGTAGTGCCGTGCTTCCTGAAAATATATCCGAAGTTACCAGCCCTGCTCCTGAAGGTGCAAAGACTTTGCTCGCACATCCGCCGGTCGCCCGTACACTCCAGCCGTATGCAGAACCATCAGCGATCACCTAATAATCGACATTGCAACAAGGTGGAACTCCACACTGCACATGCTTCAGAGGCTGTGCGAACAGAGGCGTGCTGTCATTTATTTGTGGGAGGATACACATACATGGACAGGCAGTTGATGGCAGACATGGAGTTGTCTGGTGTGCAGTAGTCGAAGCTCCAAGACCTCTGTCAAGTCCTTCAGTGTTTTGAGGAATGCACACGGCTGGTAAGTGCAGATGACGCCATCATAAGCATGAGCATCCCACTAATGCATCTGCTGATGCAAAGTTTGACGCACATCAAGGAGCAGGCGTCTGCAGCCGAGGAGGAGGGAAGCCTTGATGACAGTCAGCCATTGTCTGGTCAGGGAAGTCTCGTGGATGAAGTGGCGGACGAAGAGGAGGAGGATGATGGGGATGAATATTTATGGGAGTAGGATGCTTCTCAGGGGGCAATAGAAACTGGTGGCGTTACAAGGTCAGGTACAGGGTTTTTATTGGCCACAAGTGATGCTGATTTGCAAGAAAGTGCTCCTCAACCCAGCACAAGCAGTGAATTGACACCTGGAACATTGGCCCACATGGCAGAGTATGCCTTGCGTATCCGAAAAAGGGACTTCCGCATTATCAAAATGATGACCAATGACAATTACTGGTTTGCCTGCCTCCTGGATCCACGATACAAAGGAAAATTACAAAATATCATGCCACATGAGATCCTTGAGCAAATATTGGCTACCAAACAAGCAACTCTTGTAAACCGTTTGGTTCAGGCATTCCCAGCACACAGAGGCAGTGATGGTTCTCACACGAGCTGTAGGGGGCAACATGGCAGAGGTGTTAGAGGTGCACAAATCCAAAGTGGCGTTGGACAGAAGGGTTTTATGACCAGGTTGTGGAGTGATTTCGCAATGACCGCAGACACGACGGGTACTGCTGCATCAATTCAAAGTGACAGGAGACAGCATTTGTCCAGTATGGTTGCCAACTATTTTTCCTCCCTTTATCGATGTTCTCCCTCACAGGTCATTCCCCTTTGATTACTGGGCATCTAAAATAGACACCTGACCTGAATTGGCAGAATATGCATTACAGGAGCTCGCTTGCCCAGCTGCTAGTGTGCTATCAGAAAGAGTCTTCAGTGCTGCTGGTTCAATACTGACCGAAAAAAGGACATGTCTGGCTACCCGAAATGTTGATGATCTAACCTTCATTAAAATGTACCAATCATGGATTTCAAATTATTTTGCCCCACCTTCCCCTGCTGACACGTAGCTTGCCTTAAAAAATGTCTTGCTTTTGGCCTCCTCTTACTGACTGCTCAAATTCCTCCATTTGCAGCTGCTGAATGTCCACCATAGGCCTTTTTTATAGCTCTCTAAATGGGCTGACTCCCCCCCACAGGGCTGTGGTCACCACTTGGTGCAAGCACCCGTGCGAGTGCCGTTTGCCTGGACAGGTGGGTGTGCCCACTCTTGTGCAACGGCTGGCTCAGGGTCCCTCATAGTAAAATGAAGTGTCTCTGATGGTGGTGGTGAACAACCAACGTCAGACGTTGTAATATGAGGGGCCCTGTGCCAGTACCGCCACTCACGAGAGAGTGTTCCCCCTCAGCTCGAACAGTGCTCTACCACTTGCAAAACTTACCTATCCCTGCTCCACCACTGTGTAGTCTGGGCTGTTAAATCCTTCAATGGCACTGCCAATACAAATTTGTTGCAATGATAGATGATAGTAAAAATATACAGGGGCACTGGCCTCCATTTAGACCAGTTAATACTTTGCGCCAACTACCACTGTCTACTACTCAGCAGAGGAGCCCACCCCTGTACCTAGCTATGCCACCAGTTTATTTATGAACATTTTTTGGGCTGACATTTAGCCCACTTTATTATTTTGGCCTACTAACTGTGTCAGCCACTTATTACAGTTGTCCTCCACTGAAAAAAGCAATGCCGCCTGTGTACTCCTCTTACCTATTTTGAACTGCATTTAACCTACTTTTTTATTTTAGGCCTACTAAGTCTGTCTGAGCCACTTATTACAGTTGTCCTCCACTGAAAAAAGCAATTCCGCCTGTGTACTCCTGTTACCAATTTTGAACTTCATTTAGCCTACTTACTTACTTGGGCCTAGTAGCTGTGTGAGCCTCTCATAACAGTTGTCCTCCTCCGCTGAACAAAGCTATGCCGCCTGTGTACTCCTGTTACCAATTTTGAACTGCATTTAGCCTACTTTTTTTTTTAGGCCTAGTAACTGTGTCAGTTACTCCTTACAGTTGTCCTCCGCTGAACAAAGCAATGCCGCCAGTTTAGTCCTGTTACCAATTTTGACTGCATTTAGCCTACTTTCTTATTTGGGCCTACTAACTGTGTCTGCCCCTCATTACAGTTGTCCTCCACTCAACAAAGCAATGCCGCCTGTTTAGTCCTGTTACCAATTTTGAACTGCATTTAGCCTACTTTATTATTTGGGCCTATATCTGTGTTTCCTCCTCATCCTGCCCATTGGCCAGCCACTGCTAGATGAGTCTGCTGGTATATTGACCCAGACCACTACATTCCCCTTGCACTCTACACAGCCTGAATCTGACCCTGCTGAAAGTTAGGTTCCCCTTCCCGCATACTATACCACCTTACACGGGGACAAAGAGGAAGGTGCAGATGAAAGTGCAGGTTCCTTCATCAGGTGGGGGAGGCATACTCGTTGGCACTGGCACAGGGCCCCTCATAGTATGAAAAAGTGTCTCTGGCAGTGGGAGGCGCTGCCTGCCGTCAAACACACTGCCGTACTATGAGGGGCCCTGTGCCATTTCCAAATAGTGGGCCCCCCCCTGCTTGCTCAGGATCACAACACTTGCAAAGTTTAAATACTTACCTCTCCCTGCTCCACCGCCGTGACATATTCCTCTTTTCCTGGGACCACGAAAATCTTGAGCCAGCCCTACGCCCCCACAACTTTAGCCAAATGAGCCCCTGTTTTCAATGCCTAAGTATTATTATAAAGTAAATTAAGATTGACAAGCTTCAGTAATACAAATTAATGTTTTTGGCATTAAAATGAGCACTGTAGGTGTTTTCCTGTCCTCCACTCACTGCCGACTTTGATTCCCCATTGACTTGCATTGGGTTTCGTGTTTCGGTCGGCCCCAGACTTTTCGAAATAATCGGCCGATTTCACCCGACCCGACTTTTGAGAAAGTCGGGTTTCGCGAAACCCGACTCGATCCTAAAAAAGTTAAAGTCGCTCAACTCTACTGTTCATGTCTTTGTCTGCAAGAGATCAAATACTTACCAAGCTGAGAGGAGAGGTAATAGAGCAGTTACTATTGCCAGAGGTGAAACGTAAGTCTTCCGCAAAATGTATAGCCCTACAGTTGGTCCATATCTTTCCTAGAACAGGATACTATTAGAGAACACGGCACTCGATAGATGTAGGGATTGGAGGTGCTCAAGTAGGGTGTCCACCCCGTAGAATACAGATGAATAAAACTTGGCACTCAATGTGAGAAGAAAAGCTTCTTATTTTATTGATGCATCCAGACAAACAAAACTGCTAAACGTCTTTGGTCCACACCGGACCTTCGTCAGAGCGTTTCTTTGACAATGACTATGAATATATAAATAAATAAATACAGTGTCATATGCTGCAGAACTACATGTCATATAATGCAAACAAAGGGAAATATATGCTAGTAAATTTACAAAAATATACGTGATGCTCCATCTGTTAAGAGGAATACGTGCCGGAGAGATGAATCTATCCAGAAACAGGTGCTCCGTGCGTGGTGGAGATAAAGTCCGTGCTAAGTCGCTGGATAAGGGAGATAACAATGGTGCTAGAGATGGATGACACTAACCTTGTCTTATTTGCAACAGAACCTGGATACCGTGAATTCACAGATATGTGCCATCGAAAACCAGTTAACCAGCACCATGTCCCAGGAGGCTTTTCAAGAACTCAAAGTACAAAACCAGGAGACCCTACGTACACACAGGCTCGACCTGGAGAAAAAGAAAAGGTCAAAGTTCCTGAAGATTATCTCCAGAACCATGTCTACCAGTGGCGGGAACCACACAGGGACTTCAGACGTCGGACCTCCCTAAGTTCCTCAGGCTCGGCCGACAGCAGACCTGGTACTTCAAATATCTAGACATACAGCAATTTTTTAGGGAACAGCCAGGGTCGCTCAAAAGGAAGACGAGGCGGGGGGCCAATGCCACCGGGGACTCCAGAAGTCACATGTCAACCAGATCACAGGTACGCAGCCCCCACTGGTGATCAACATCTCCTCGAAATCTATGGACACCTCACAACTGACTTTACTTCAGAAAGGCCTATCTTTCTGTCCCACATATAAGTTCAATTCTTTTGAACTTAATATGGACTTACAGAGGTTCTTTCGTAACATCCGTTTACGTGTCCATTTCTCCACTCAGCCACCTCCAGGTGACCCTCCCTCACAGGCAGGTCAGTCTCTCCTTGGCCTTCGGGGTTTGGGTGTTCGCTCCCCAAGTTCCTTTATGCCTCCAAAAAATAGTCCACCAATTGAGACTTTCATCTCTCTGGTGGAAAGGGACATTGATGTTTTCCATCGAGATTTACATCTTGGTAAATTCCATTTTCACACTAACTTATCACCATCAGAGAAATTGGCCCTAGAGCAGCTATCTTCTGATAAAACGCTCGTGGTTAAACCAGCTGACAAGTGTGGGGCAATAGTGATTATGGATAGGACAGATTATATGGAAGAGGCTTACAGACAGTTGAATGACTCTGATATATATAGAGTTACCTCACAAAACCCTCTCAACAGCATTGCCCAGAAAATTAAGACCCTACTTGAGTTCCATGAACAGGAGGGCACTATAGATAATAAGCTTAGGACCTTCCTTACTAAAACTGATCCTATAACTCCAATCATCTATCTTTTGCCCAAAATTCACAAACAATTGTTTAAACCACCTGGGCGTCCTATAGTGTCCCTCACTGACTCCATCCTATCCCCTCCAGCTATAGTATTGGAAAAAATTCTTACACCTATGGTCAAAGTTACCAGTTCCTTTATTCTGGACACTAATGATTTCCTTGGATTCATTAGGGCACTTGGCGCTATTCCTTCCTCTTCATTGCTAGTTACCTGGGATGTGAGCAGCCTATACACATCCATAACACATGAGAAAGGTATACTAGCTGTAGACAGACTCCATAATGAAGCAGTCACCCATATAAAGATACGTCGCTTTTGCACGGACCTCTTAAACCTGGTCCTCAGGGACAATTACTTCATGTTTGAGGATACCTTCTATATTCAACAACAGGGCACCGCTATGGGCTCACACGTAGCGCCCCCGTACGCTATCGCCTACATGTCATCCTTCGAGAAAGACTTTGTGTACACCCATGCTTTATTCCAAACCCACTCGCGCATATGGCGCCGCTACATAGATGACATATTTTGCATTTGGGACGGCCCTATTTATTCACTCATTTCTTTTGACAAATACCTTAACAACGTGTGGCCAGAATTGAAATTCACTTTGCAGTATAACATGGACCAGATAAGTTTTCTGGACACCCTGATCTGTAAAAAGGATGGTGGTGAGTTATCGATTGATCTATTTTTGAAACCCACTGACAGAAACAGTCTCCTGGATTACAATAGTTGCCACCCTCCTTCTATTAAAAATGCCATCCCCAAATCGCAGTTTCAACGGATAAATAGGATAGTCTCGGATGAAACCACCAAAAATACCAGACTTAATGAGATGCAACAGAAATTCTCTAATAGGGGTTACCCACAAAAGACACTATTCCAAGCTAGACAAAATAGTGTTTCTAACAGGGCTAACGACAACCATAAACGCATTCCCTTTGTTAGCACCTTTCACCCCTTCTCCAATGTAATACAATCGACCATCAGACACCATTGGGGTCTATTGCAAAAAAGTTATCCGACCATTCCCGAGTTTAAGTTACCCTTTTTATCCTGTTTTCACAGGGCTAAAAATTTACGTGACAGACTAGTGAAGGCAGATGTGGGCTCCATAGACAAACTTTTTTACAAACACAAAAACAGGGCACCTTCCCCTGTCTCGGCTGCCTCCAGTGTAATAATGTCCAAAAAGGGTCCAAGGTGTTTCATCCCCATACGGGCCAGGGTATCCCGATTAAGGGTTATTATACATGTGATTCCTCATACGTAGTATACCTAATCAAATGCCCACGTGGTCTTGCCTATGTTGGGGAAACCACCCAAGCCATTAGGGATAGGGTTTCACAAATAAATCAACCATTCGCTGTAAAAGAAATCATCTGCCCCTTCCATACCACTTCCACGAAAAGAACCACAATATTTTGCAATTGAGGTTCCAGGTTCTGGAACAAATTGAACCCAACAGGAGAGGTCTGAATATGATTAAAATCCTTAAGAAAAGGGAGGCTTTCTGGATTTTCACCCTCCAGACCCTAGAGCCGAAAGGACTCAATAGGGAATATGATGTATCGGCCCTATTGTAAATTATTGTAAATTGTTGTATATTATGTCTTTATATTATGTCTTCATATGTTTTGGTCTTATATACTAATTTGTTCTTTTCTTTTTTCCTTTAGAACCGCTAGAATTCACCATGTTCACAATACTGGGCACCGCTTTTAGTCTGTATGGTATGATATCACTACCCTCCTTGCAGTATGGGTCCTCTCTCCTCTTTTCTTCCCATATTATCCTCCGTTTTCTTTCAGCACTTATGAACTGTGCTTCTTTCCCCTTTTTTTCTTTTTTCTTTATGTCCCCCCTAGCCTATACAGCTCATTTCGTCACATATGCAGCGCTCTTGCGTTCTGTCTGCGGTCATTTGACCGCTGCTGCATCCTGGTTAGCAGGGATTCTGTTCCCTGTCCTGTCCTCCCTTTTTTCACTAGCGCCCTCTGCGCTTGCGCTATCCCCCTGTGGTCACATGACCACGATTGCGTCATCTCTCACCGGGATTTATACCCGGAAGTGCCTCCCTGCACTCAGCGTCTCTCTTTGCTGCTCGGCACATCGCTCTCCTAGGATCCGGACCTCCAGGTACGCCGGCGTTTTCCACGGCTCTGCCCCCCACTCTGTTGCGGTACCTGCTCATATAGTACTCGCTCACCCTGATAAAAAAAAAAAAAATTTTCTACAGCGCTATTACCCCCACTAGGCTTTGCTCCTAACCGTGGCGCTCCCTCCACATATTAGTGTGCTCTGATCCTCCAGGTATATTTTACCCTGCCATTATCTCGGCTACTTTCTATTACTACTTAGTACCTGTGTCCTTGTTAACCCTCTCCTTTATGTTTGGTCTCTTGTAGCATACACTTGCCGCAGTATTCCTCCTTCTCTCTGACGCTCATCTATGCGATTTAGCTTCCATATCCAGGTAGTTTCTGCTGGCATACCTTGCCTTCCTACTGTGTGTACCTGCCTACCTCTTTCTGCTCCTCTACTTACCTCTTGGTTTTAGGACTCATACCGCTCATGTTCTTTTTCATCACTATTATTGTACCCCTTTGTGTGCCCAGTTACGTACATGTGCACATCTTTACTTACTCCTTATCTTTTTTGGTCTTCACGTTAGATCTACCACTAAGCGACTTTATAGACCTTCACCAGAGGCGCCTATTTTTGGGTCTTCAGACTCTTCAACCATTTGAGTAGTGTATATATGCTATGTATCCTTTTGTTTCTTTCACTGAGCTAGGCACCTGTCTGCCTCTGGTTGCACTACCATTAGCACTCGTCCATCTCTAGCACCATTGTTATCTCCCTTATCCAGCGACTTAGCACGGACTTTATCTCCACCACGCACGGAGCACCTGTTTCTGGATAGATTCATCTCTCCGGCACGTATTCCTCTTAACAGATGGAGCATCACGTACATTTTTGTAAACTTACTAGCATATATTTTCCTTTGTTTGCGTTATATGACATGTAGTTCTGCAGCATAAGACACTGTATTTATTTATTTATATATTCATAGTCATTGTCAAAGAAACGCTCTGACGAAGGTCCAGTGTGGACCGAAAACGTTTAGCAGTTTTGTTTGTCTGGATGCATCAATAAAATAAGAAGCTTTTCTTCTCACATTGAATGCCAAGTTTTATTCATCTGTTTCCTGGAACAGGGTTGCTTAAAGAAATCCTAACAGACCAAAGGACCCCATTTATGTTTAAGGTGATGAAGGAGTTGTGCAAAATCCTGCAAATCACACAACTCCAGATCTAAATCTACCATACACAATCGATTGCCTTGGTGGGAAGGTTCGATAAAACCTTGAAGGCCATGTTGAAGAACATCATAGAGAAGGACGTCCAAGACTGGGACTGTCTACTGCCGTACCTTCTATTCTCCATTAGAAATGTCCCACAAACCCCTACTAGATTCTCCCCTTTTGAGCTCTTGTATGGCTGACACCCCCATGGACTCCTGGATGGAGCTAAGAAGACCTGGGAGGCGGAGTCTACACCAAACAGTTGTGTAATCGAACATGTGGCCTAGATGCAAGAGAGGATTGTGAAGGTGATGCCCATCATGAGAAAACACTTCCCAAATCACAAGAGGCACAGTCGAGGATGTACAATAGATTGGCTAGGGTGAGACACTTCAACCCTGGGGTTCGAGTACTAGTGCTGGTACCAAATTCCTGGCTAAATAGCCGGGCCCCTATAAAATAGTTGAAAAGGTTGGAGACATCAGCTATAAAATCTACCAACCAGGAAGAAGGAAGCCCTACCTGGTGTACCACTTCACCCTGATTAAACCATGGCGAGATACGGAGTCATGGAATCTCCGTGTTTGGTGGCTTAGCCTGAAGCTGATACTGAAGAGGTTAAAGTGGCAGATACACTGTCCAAAAGCAACAGTGCTGAGAGTTGCTACATCAGAACAGACAGAACAGAGACCTATTGTCAGAACTGTCAGGTTGTACTGAGATCATACAGCATGACCTTCTAATGGAGCATCATGTCCGGGTAAACTAGAAGCATTATAGGAACCCAGAAACCCGTTGGGGGGTGATCTCGTAAGAGGTGAAGAAGATGCTGAGACTGGGAGTCACTGAAGAGTCCAAGAGTGGGTGGTTCAGTCCCATAGTCCTATTGCCAAATCCAGATGGAAAATGGCAGTTTTGCAATGACTGTAGGAAGTTGAATGAGTTCAATGAATAGCGAATGCCCCAAGTTGATTAATTGAGTGAGAAGCAAAAGATAGCCAGATAAATTATCACCCTTGACCTCACAAAAGGGTATTGGCAAATTCCCATGTCCCAAGACGCCAAGAAGAGAAGACAGCCTTCTCAATTCCAGATAGATGCTTCCAGTACACAAGGATGCCGATAGGGTTACAAGAAGATCCAACTACCTTTCAGAGAGCCATGGACCGGATCCTAACTCCCCACAAGATGACAAGATGTATGCTGTGGCCTACCTGGATGACATTGTGACCTTCGGCCAAGATTGGGGAACCCATCTAATCAAAGTCCAGGTGATACTTGATGCTCTATTGAAGGTGGGGTTTTTCATAAACCCAAAGAAATGTGCCATGGGAATGGAGGAAACTAAATATGTGAGCTATGTCGTAGGCAGAGGTGAAATAAAGCCCCAAATAAATAAAGTTAAGGTGATCCAGAGTTGGCTACAACCCCTCTCAAAGAAGCAGGTCAGAACGTTCCTGAGTATTGTTGGCTATTACAGCCGGTTTATCCCTAACTTTTCCATGATAGCTGCCTGCCTGATAGACCTCCTAAAAGAGACAAAGTCGGCTATGGCTAAGTGGTCTTCAGAGGCTAAGATGGCCTTCCAGGAACTGAAGCAAGCCATGTGCAAACAGCACCGGATGTCTCCAAGGAGTTTGTGTTTAACACAAGAGATGAATGGGGAAGAGCACGCCATGATGTATCTGAGTCAGAAGTTGTCATCCTGCAAAAATAATTACTCCATAGTGGAGAAGGAATGTGTGGCCATCAAGTGGGCATTGGTCACTCTAATGTGCTACCTCTTAGGCAAGAAGTTCAGGCTTGCGTCAGACCATGCCCCCACTGAAGTGTATGAGAGAGAATAAACTAAATAATGCCCAAGTGACTAGCTGGTTCCGAGCACTTCAGGATTTTAACTTCCATGTGACGCATAAGCCAGGGAAACTGCTTGGCAATGCTGATGCTCTGTTGAAGGTCCACTGTTTGATGGCAGAAGATGCCAAGCCTCCCGGCTTTGGGCAGAGGGAGGTATGTAAGATGGCCACCGGACGGGTCCTTGAGGGGAGATATGTATCATCGCGATTGGTAGCTTCGGTGATGTGAGCTCGGAAAGCATGCTCCAGCACAAATGTGGCACCTCAAGAGTCTGGTTGCCACAGTGGCATTGCCTCCCTCACAGGGAGTAATGTCATGCTTTAAAGCAAGGAGGGGGCCCTTAACAGGTTTGAATCCTGAGACCAGCAGGCTCAAGCAGCAGATGCCACATCAGCAATGAGAATCCACCCCCTGCCAGCGGTGAATCTGTCATGCCCACAGTGAGCATCATTGGTCATAGAACATCAGGTATACCCATGCTACGTAGAGTCAACCCTAGTGCAGCCAATAGAGAGCGCACTACTCCAGTACCAGTTCTATGAAGGTCTACCTGTAGTACCGTAGGTCAAGTCCCCGTAAGGTTCTGTATGTAATGTAAGTACGTAATCGTCAAGCATATGAGCCGACAGAGACTCTGTAAGAACTCTTGAGCAATCCTATTTTACTTGATTTAATAGACGATTGGGTCACTGAACTCGTGACCAGGACAATACTTGTATATAGTTACTAACCTGGCTCAGGAATGAACAATGGACAATGACGCATGGACTAATCATCACCAGAACTATTATTGAGCTTTTTTTTTTGTAATTTTTATTTTTGAAATCTTGTAAATAGTTATGATTGTTCACCTGATAATTTATTATTTGTTTCCCCAGTCTGGGAGTGCAGAATTTTACTAGGGGGGAATGTGGCACCCCAGGAGTCCGGTTGCCACATTGGCATTGCCTCCCTCACAGGGAGTAATGTCATGCCTGGAAGAAAGGAGGGGTCCTGTTGTGAATTCCACTCTTGGGCTCCCTCCGGTGGTTGTAAGTGGCACTTTTGTGAGTTCTGCTCTTGGGCTCCCTCCGGTGGTTTTAAGTGGAATGGCTGCTCCTTGGATTTAGCTTTCAGCAGCTGCTTCCACTGATTGTCTTTTCTGCTCGGCTATTTAGCCTGGCTCTTTCCTTCAGCTTGTGCCACTTGTCAATGGTTCCTAGTTGGATTCACATCTCTTTGGATTTCCCTGTTATCCTGACCAGTTCAGCAAAGCTAAGTCCTTGCTTGCTCTTTTCTGTCCACAGGTTGTAGACTTATCCGTTCTGTGCTTTCTATGTTTGTCCAACTTGTCAGTATGAATTAATTCTGTGATGCTGGAAGCTCTGGGAAGCAGATTTACCCTCCACACCTTTAGTCAGGTGTGGAGAATTTTGTAAACTCTGTGTGAATTTTTTGTAGTGTTTTATACTGACCGCACAGTATTCCATCCTGTCCTATCTATCTAGCTAGACTGGCCTCCTATGCTCATCCTAGTTTCATTCTGTGTGTGTCTTTTCCCTCTCCACTCACAGTTATTACTTGTGGGGGGCTATCTATCCTTTGGGGATTTTCTCTGAGGCAAAATAGTTTTCCTGTTTCTATCTTTAGGGGTAGTTAGTTCTCAGACTGTGACGAGGTGCCTAGGAAGTGTTAGGAGCATCCCACGGCTACTTCTAGTGTTGTGTTGAGCTTAGGGACTGCGGTCAGTACAGATACCACTTCCTTCAGAGCTCGTTCCATGTTGCTCCTAAACCACCAGATCATAACAGTACAAGTGGCCAAAAATGAATTAAATGCATCTCAAAAGAAGGAAAAAATTCTGAGCCATTTTTTTTTCTGTGCTCTCTTTTGTCTTTTTTTTCCTCTTGATCTCTGGGTGGTTCAGGATTTATGCTCTGGCATGGATGTTCAGGGTTTGTTTTCTCGTGTGGATCAACTTGCTGCAAGTGTACAGAGTATCCAAGATTATGTTGTCCAGACTCCGGCTTTGTAGCCTAGAATTCCTACTCCTGATTTGTTTTTTGGAGACAGATCCAAGTTTTTGAACTTTAAAAATAACTGCAAATTGTTTTTTGCTTTGAAACCCCGTTCTTCTGGTGATTCCATTCAGCAAGTTAAAATCATCATATCCTTGCTGCGTGGTGACCCTCAGGACTGGGCATTCTCCCTTGAATCAGGGGATCCGGCATTGCTGAATGTAGACGCATTTTTTCAAGCGCTCGGATTATTGTATGACGAACCTAATTCTGTGGATCATGCTGAAAAAACCCTGTTGGCCTTGTGTCAAGGTCAGGAAGTGGCAGAATTATACTGCCAGAAATTTAGGAAATGGTCTGTGCTTACTAAATGGAATGAGGATGCTCTGGCTGCTATTTTCAGAAAAGGTCTTTCTGAAGCCCTTAAAGATATTATGGTGGGCTTCCCTACGCCTACTTGTTTGAGCGAATCTATGTCTCTAGCCATTCAGATTGATCGGCGTTTGCGCGAGCGCAAAGCTATGCACCATATGGCAGTGTCCTCTGAGCAGCGTCCTGAACCTATGCAATGTGATAGGATTTTGACTAGAACAGAACGGCAGGAATTCAGACGTCAGAATAGGCTGTGTTTTTACTGTGGTGATTCTGCTCATGTTATTTCTGATTGCCCTAAACGTACTAGGAGGGTCGCTAGGTCTGTTACCATTAGTATTGTACAGCCTAAATTTCTTTTATCTGTGACGCTGATTTGCTCATTGTCGTCCTTTTCTGTCATGACATTTGTGGATTCAGGCGCTGCCCTGAACTTAATGGACTTAGAATTCGCCAAGCGCTGTGGTTTTTCCTTGCAGCCTTTGCAGAGGCCTATTCCTTTGAGGGGCTTTGATGATAGTCCATTGGCCAAGGATAAACCTCAGTACTGGACGCAGATGACCATGTACATGGCTCCTGCACATCAGGAAAATTGCAGTTTTCTGGTGTTGCATAACCTGCATGATGTTGTTGTACTGGGTTTTCCATGGTTACAGGAACATAATCCATTGCTGGATTGGAAAACTATGTCTATGACTAGTTGGGGTTGTCAAGGGGTACATAGTGACGTTCCTTTGATGTCAATTTCCTCTTCCCCCTCTTCTGAGGTCCCTGAGTTTTTGTCGGATTTCCAGGATGTATTTGATGAGCCCAAGTCCAGTTCCCTTCCTCCACATAGGGACTGTGATTGTGCTATTAACTTGATTCCTGGTTGTAAGTTCCCTAAGGGCCGACTTTTCAATCTGTCTGTGCCAGAGCATGCCGCCATGAAGAGCTATGTTAAGGAATCTTTGGAGAAAGGGCATATTCGGCCGTCTCCGTCACCATTGGGAGCGGGTTTCTTTTTTGTTGCTAAGAAGGATGGCTCCTTGAGACCCTGTATAGATTATCGTCTTCTTAATAAGATCACGGTCAAATTCCAATACCCCTTGCCTTTGCTTTCTGATTTGTTTGCTCAGATTAAGGGGGCTAGTTGGTTTACTTAGACAGCGCAGACGGAAGGGCTCTGTACCTACCTGGCCAGGTGTATCCAAACAATGTGTTACCAGTGCCCCGGTCTGTACTATCAACCATCAAGTAAAGGAAAAGAAAACTACAGTCCTTGTGTCCTCCAGTGACCTCTTGCTTTCTGAGTCCTGCACTAGAAGGTACGCGAAGCCTGACATTAACAGAACTGGTAGCCCTGGGGCTGTTCTCCACCTGTGGGGAGCAGAACCATCCCAGCTGCATCACCATCAGCCCCAGCGGTCTCCTTTAGCAGCATCAACCATCTGTGGCGTCTCATTAAATCCCGTATACATATTCCCCATTTTACGGCACAGTCAGGGCCACGGAATCGGGTCACGACCCTGTGACTTCCCCAAAGAACTGTCCGACTCGGTTCCGAGTACCCCATGGCCCTGGAGGGTGTGTCACATGTAGTGCTGAGAGAGTTATTAGGCCATTCCAGGGCCAGGATTTACAAGCAGTCAAAAGAGATAGTTGGGAATGACTGCAGTGCTCACATATCCTCATTCCAGGGGCGTGGTTTGGCAGATAAACTGGAGACCGAGTGTATCATTCAGTGTCTGTGACTGGAGGTGTGGAGGCCTCCGGTGTGTTTGCTTGACATACGGACCTGAGCGGACGGACCCACAGTGCTATATGGACTGATTATTTTCTGGTTATTTTCACTTTGCGCTGAAGAAGGCTATCTTTTGTTTGCTTATGCTTAACAGGTTTATGGAGCTAATAAACCTGACTGGACATTTTTATGAAAACTGCTTCCTGTGCCTACCTCAAACCACAGCTGAGTGAGTAAAACCTTACTATATATATATATATATATATATATTTATATATATATATATATATATTTATGTTACAGTATGCAGATAGAGATATTTCATACATATATTAAAATTTGACAATTCTTAATTTATCGTTTTGCTATTTCACAAAAGCTTCCCTAATGTATTTGCCAACACATGGCAATGTTTTCTAAGACATTAGGAAGATTTGCTCTTTGAATTGACATGTTCTCTTGGCCAAACTCCCTTTCCCAGTAAGCAAATACTTGAATGATTAGATTAGACTGTTGTGTCTTGCGTGTATAGTAAAGCTTATTTGCCAACATATTGTATATGGTACAAATATTTTCTCAAATATTTTCTTCTGCTCAGTGCAGTATGACTTTCTTCCTACAGGCATTTCATCATTGTTCTGACACTCACAAATCTGTCAGGACCCATTCTCTTACAATTTCTATGACTTTCTTCAAGTTTTTTGTCTCTTTCCTTGGATGCACATACGCTAATTTTCTTTACTTGCCAACACTTCGAAGCATCATTACCTTAGGCCTTTAAACTTGTGAAACATTGATAGAAATAAATAGTGATAAACATAAGTATGTCATAAGTTGGTTTCTTTATCCATGAGACGCAAAACAGGTTTGACAGAATTGTGTTTTTTTTTCTTTGAATTGAACACCTGTACATTGATAAAGCAAGTAAGATCTACACGTTATAATGTTTTACCCTATAGGGCATTACTTCTGTGTGTGTAACATCTTCTTTGAGCTGTTTTTTTCTGAAGAGTCAATTATCTGAGATTTGGTCCCTAGAGGTGAAGCTGCCATAGGAACTGGATAAATCTTTTGTTCAAGTCAAAATGCATTTTACTTCAGTTTCAAAAACCCACTAAGATCACTGAGGCACTAACTGACTAAAGAGGGAAGAGCCATGTGCACAGAAAATTAACATAGGCGCAATTATTCTTGAGGAGAATATGTCTAGAATACAATATCTGATATATCATGTCACTGTTTTTTTCGAGAACATTTATATGAAATCCAACAAAAAATATTTGCAGATGTACTCTGCTCAAAAAAATAAAGGGAACACTAAAATACCACATCCTAGATATCTCTGAATGAAATATTCCAGTTGCAAATTTGTATTCATAGCATAGTGGAATGTGTTCAAAACAATAAAACATAAGAATTATCAATGTAAATCAAAATGAATATCCTATGGAGGTCTGGATTTAGAAGGATACTCAAATTACAGGCTGATCCAAATTCAGTGGAAATGCCTCATGACAAGGAAAAGATGCTCAGTATTGTGTGTGGCCTCCACGTGCCTGTATGACCTCCCTACTGTACAATGCCTGGGCATGCTCCTGATGAGGTGGTGGATGGTCTCCTGAGGGATCTCCTCCCAGACCTGGACTAAAGCATCTGCCAACTCCTGGACTGTCTGTGGTGCAACGTGACAGTGGATGGAGCGAAACATGATGTCCCAGATGTGCTTAATCAGATTCAGGTCTGGGGAAAGGATGGGCCAGTCCATAGCTTCAATGCCTTCATCTTGCAGGAACTGCTGACACACTCCAGCCACATGAGGTCTGGCACTGTCTTGCATTAGGAGGAACCCAGGGCCAACTGCACCAGCATATGGTCTCACAAGGGGTCTGAGGATCTCATCTCGGTACCTAATGGCAGTCAGGCTACCTCTGGCGACCACTTGGAGGGCTGTGCAGCCCTCCAAAGAAAAGCCACCCCACACCATTACTGTCCCATCACTTTCCATTGCATCTCCACACTGTGTCATGTCTGTCACATGTGCTCAGTGTCAACCTGCTTTCATCTGTAAAGAACACAGGGCACCAGTGGCAAATTTGCCAATCCTGGTGTTCTGTGACAAATGCCAAGCATCCTGCACGGTGTTGGGCTGTGAGCACAACCCTTATCTGTGGATGTCGGGTACTCAGGCCATCCTCATGGAGTCGGTTTCTAACCGTTTGTGCAGACACATGTGGATCGCCCCACCGTGTAGGGCAGTGAGGTACTCGGTACCGGGCCCTTTGGTTCTCAGTGGGAATGTCACGGTGGCTGACCCGGTCTGTGGCCCTAGGGGACATCCGTTGATAAATGGGGGAAAGGTCTTTAAAGGGGAAATGTTCGTGATGCCACCTGTGGTATTCGGTCAGGGTGACTGATGCTGCTTAGGGGTCCGCTGGGGTGATGATATGGCAGCTAGATGGTATACCTTCCCACAGGTGAAGTATGTCCCCAGGGTTTCCCAGAGTGTAGATGGTGGATGATGTGAGGTGCAGTGAAGAACGAGGACACAAGGTTGCAGTCTCTTTACCTTTACTGAAGGCTTCAGCGTCCACAGTCCAGAATACCAGATCACAGGGTAGGCAGAGTCTGGCCGGTCTGAAGGCAACTCCAGAGTCCCCTTATCCAGGTGGAAATCAGTAGCCTCTAGCGCCTGAGTGTTGTAGTACATCCCTGCTGAGCTTCTCGGTGAGGTCCTCATAACTGATGCTGGTGTTCTAGATGTTATTTCTCTTTCTCTCTGTCCCCCAGATGGAATGGATAGGACAAACCCTTATGACTGATGGCCTGAGGCTTTTTACAGGGACCCTACGATGCCCCAGCCCCCACAAGTTGCCACCGTGCCTCCTGGGTGTAAGGTCGGGCAGCTAACATGGAATTAACTGTTCTGCCAGTCTCTGAAGTAAAGCATAGAGTTCCTTACTCACTCATTGTTCTGGCTACCGGCTTCTGTGCCTCAGAGGGAGGCAGCCTATGGCAGGGCAGAACTCCCTCTGGATTCCTCTCCTTGTGCTGTGACTTCGTTTCTCACTCTCAGCAACGCAATTCCCTTCCTGTCCTTTCTTAGCATGCTGCCGCACGTGGGGCAGGCGCAGCTCCGTGGCCTTCTATCTTGGCCTCTGACAGGATCCCACGCCTGTCAGGGACCTCTCTGTCTGCAGCTGTTTGATGGTCCTCCTTTCCTCTGTCTGCCTGACAGGTGCTGCCTGGATCAAGCCCAGTCCACTTCTGTCTGGGTCAATGCCCAGTCAGCTTCTGCTTAACTTCCTATCCAGACCACCAGTTTTACCTAATTGTGAGGAGTGCCCTACTAGATAGGAGCATAGCTCCCCCTGGTGGACTGGAGTGTGAAGTGTGTTGTGTGGTTTGTGATACCTGGTAAAGTGATCTCCTTTATTGCCTTCAGATGTAACATCACTCCCCCTGGTGGAAGAATGACATTACTGCAATGACCAGGACCCTGGGGCGCTGCACAAGCTCATTTGTGACCTGCTGGAAGTCATTTTGCAGGGCTCTGGCAGTGCTTCTCCTGTTCCTCCTTGCACAAAGGCGGAGGTAGTGGTCCTGCTGCTGGGCCCCTCCACATCTCCTGGTGTACTGGCCTGTCTCCTGGTAGCGCCTCCAGCCTCTGGACACTATGCTGACAGACACAGCAAACCTTCTTGCAACAGCTTGCATTGATGCCATCCTGGATGAGCTGCACTACCTGAGCTGCTTGTGTGGGTGATAGAGTCGATCTCATGCTACCATGAGTGTGAAAGCAAACCAACATTCAAAAGTGACCAAAACATCAGTCAGAAGGCATTGGTACTGAGATGTGGTCTGTGGTCCCCACTTGCAGTACCACTTCTTTATTGAGGGTGTCTTGATAATGGCAATAATTTCCATCTGCTTCCTATTCCATTTGCACAACAGCATGTAAAATTGATTGGCAATCATTGTTGCTTCCTAAGTGGACAGTTTGATTTCACAGAATCTTGATTTACTTGGAGTTATATTCTGTTGTTTGTGTTCCCTTTATTTTTTTGAGCAGTGTATTTACATATAGATTAAAAAAGAAGCCAACCTGGAAAACTGAATATTCCTTATGAATTCTTACCTGAAACCTATTGTTTGAAGGCAGTACTCACTTTTGTTTTTGTATAAGATATCTTACAGAATTTGTCTGAACCAAGATAAAAATATTCCATATATGAAGTGTCACAATAGCAAATATCCATCATCTTGCCTAATCAGCAGTTTTGTTAAATGGGTTATCTAAAGATATTGGTGACCTAGCCTTAGGATAGGCCATAAATATCAGATTGTTGGAGATCCGACATCCACCGATCTGATGTTAATAACCCATTGTAAGGTTAGGTGCCAATGACCATTGGAGAGAATCAGGTCAATTATGCAAATCAACCCCAGTTTACATACCCCAAGCGGAATTTTTGCTTTCTTGGCCTTTTTTCAGAGAATATGAATGATAACACCAAAATTTTTTCTCCACTCATGGTTAGTGGTTGCGTGAAGCCATTTAATGTCAAACTACTGTGTTTTCTCTATTTAAATCATAATGACAACCCAAAATATCCAAATGACCCTAATCAAAAGTTCACATACCCAATTTCTTAATACCATGTATTGCCCTGTCTAACATCAATGACAGCTTTAAGTCTTTTGTGGTATTGTGGGTGAGGTTCTTTATTTTCTCAGATGGTAAAGCTGTCCAGTCCTCTTCTCAAAAAGCCTCCAGTTTCTGTAAATTCCAGGGCTGTCTAGCATGAACTGTGTGCTTGAGATCTCCCCAGAGTGGTTCAATGATATTGAGGTCAGGAGAGTGAGATGGCCACTCCACTTTGTTCTGCTGTGGCCAATGACCGGGCAACTTGGCCTTGTGTATTGGATTGTTGTCATGTTGGGATGTCCATGCACAGCTTATGGGCTGATGAGTGCAAATTTGCCTCCAGTATTTTCAGATAATGTGCTGCATTCATCTTTTCTTCAACTTTAACCAAGTTTCCTGTGCCTTGAAGCTCACACATCCCTAAAACATCAGCGATCCACCTTCATGCTTTACAGTAGAATGGTGTTCCTTTCATAGTAGGCCATGTTGATCTCTCTCCAAATGTAATGTTTATCGTTGTGGCCAAAAAGTTCAATTTTAGTCTCATCACTCCAAATTACCTTGTTCCAAAAGTTTTGAGACTTGTCTCTGTGCTGTTTTGCGTATTGTAGGCGAGATATTTTGAGGCATTTGCGCAGTAATAGATTTCTTCTGGCGACTCGACCATACAGCCCATTTTTCTTCAAGTGCCTCCTTATTGTGCATCTTGAGTCAGCCACACCGCTAGTTTTCAGAGAGTCCTGTATTTCAGCTGATGTTATTTGTGGGTCTTTCTTTGCATCTCGAACAATTTTCTTGGCATTTGTGGACAACATTTATGTTGGTCTACCTGACCGTGGTTTTGTTTCTACAGAGCCCCTGATTTTCCATTTGTTAATCACAGTTTGAATGCTGCTGACTGGCATTATCAATTCCTTGGATATATTTTTGCATTTTTTAACACTATAACAATGCATGTGTCAAATAATATTTGTTTCCACCTGTCATGATCCGTTCCAGGGTTTAATCCTGTCTGCCCATTTCTGGGCGGATCATGTCAAGGGTTAACTTTGCTCTGCCTCATTCTGGGTTCAGTTTTGCTATTTAGCTCCTATGCATCCTGCTGGCGGTGTCAGCTATAGTTCTGCCTTCGGCATGTGAATCTGACTCTGGTAGCTCTTGATTTGTCCTGCTGTGATCCCTGACTTTCCCTGTGTCTGTTGACTCCCTCTGTCTCCCCATCTCCCAGTGTTTCCCTGTTTGTCAGTTTGATTCTCCTGTTTCTGACTTGTATTCGGACTCGCTTCTGCCTTCTGACTTTGTCTTATCCGCTTCTGACCATTGCTGATCCTCCTGGCTTGTTCCTGACCACGTGTACTGCTGATCCCCTTGGTACTTCTGCCTCATATTGTTTTTTGACTCGACTTATCTGACCACTCTCTCGTCACTTGGTGGCATCTGTGCTGCTGCTCTGTGGTGTTTCTCTGTGTACGCAGTCTCACTTCCCTCTCAAGCTCCCTCTGGTGGAGGTTGCGCTATGCTGCACTGCAGCAGAATGACACCACCCTTCCTAACACAATTCATCAAGTTAACAATTCTACATAATATTAAAAAACAAACTTGAAACTAATATGTTTTTCCTTATGTAAGCCTATGGGTAATAAATGGTCGACAGATTGCATTAAGTAGAGGCATCTGTCTCAGCCATTCAGTAAAAAAAGGCTGTATATTTAATCGATTAGTAGTCAGAAAAGGAAAATTAATAGTTGAAGGGGTTATTCACTTTCTAAAAACTGATACCAAAAACCAATTATATACTTCTAAAAATACAAACACACTTAGGATTCACCCTCCTGTGGACCAGCACAAAAAAGATTTTGTGACCTACAGGTACTTCTCACAAAATTATAATATCATCAAAAATGTAATTTGTTTCAGTTCTTCAATATAAAACGTGAAACTTATATATTATATAGAGTCATTACAAACAGAGTAATCTATTTCAAGTTTTTATTTCTGTTAATGTTGATGATTATGGCTTACTTCCAATGAAAACCCAAAAGTCATTATCTCAGTAAGTTAGAATAGTTAACAAAAACACTTGATATGGCTTCCTAAGCTTTTTAGAAAGGTCCCTTAGTCTGTTTCAGTAGTTTCCACAATTATGGGGAAGACTGCTGACTTGACAAAAGTCCAGAAGGCAGTCATTGATGCACTCCACAAGGAGGGTGCTAGGCACCATGATTCTCCCACTGCATGTAGTATATCCCAAGCCTTGTCTGCCTCTGCGGTCTCCCATTCTGCTTCGGCCACAGTGGGAGCTGCTCAGCAAAGATATCGGTCTCAGCATCTTGCCCAGACTCATGCTGTTCGCTTGATTACTGCTTGCTCTCCAGCCAAAGCTATAGTAACTAGCAATAGGCAGCGGCAAGCAGGCATTCCAGAGGCTAAGTCCAGATATCACCCTACTGAGCATGCTCGTGAGGTGACAACCTCTCATTGGTGGTCAGTCGTCAGCTGCTCGGATGACATGGCAGTTCTGGATTGGCCCACGAGCAAGGTCCTGTCTAACTGGACTTGAACAGGAATGTATAAAAGGTTTCCTGGAGCACGTGTTGGTATGCTAAGTTCATTTATATCTTATGAGAGTGTGGAACATAATGGTAGTGTGGACTTATCTGCATGTGCTCAGGGTAGGTGTAAAGCCTTTAGAATTCTGGCACCTCCGGAGATGAGTTTGCGTGAATTCAGGGCAAGCATATAGCCTTTAGAATTCTGGCACTGCTGAAGAGGAGTTCATGTGCGTGTGCACTCTGTGTTTGTGTCCACTACCTGTCCCCTTGCCATGTGCGTGTTGTGTTCTCCTGTGAGGTTAACAGGGATAGTGTTTAGCGCAATACCTGCTCTGTTACTGTGTGTGAGTGACACAGCTCAACTGCAGAGCTTCTTTTCCATTGCTGTGTGCGACTGACACAGCCTCGTGTGCTATACACTGAGTGACATGTAAGTCAGTGCAAGCCAACTATTGCTTGCTGTGTGTTCTTCTACTGTTCATATTAGCTGCTGTTTTATATCTCTGCATGGTGGAACCCGGGTTGCGACCGCACTTCATCATAATTTGTATTTAGTGCGATCTGCCAACCCTAACAGAGGGTAAGCCAAAAAAAAAATTGCTAAAGAAGGAAGGAAAAAGTGTAGTAGAAAAAGGTGCACAAGCAACCAGGATAACCACGGTTTTGAAAGGATTGTTAAGAAAAAGTCATTCAAAAATTTGGGGGAGATTCAAAGGACCACACCACACACAGGCGTATCCAGGACATGGGCTACAAGTGTCGCATTCCTTGTGTCAAGCCACTCGTTAGACAGTGCCAGAAGCGTCTTACCTGGGCCAAGGAGAGAAAGAACTAGACTGTTGCTCAGTGGTCTTAGGTGTGCTTTTTCAGATGAAAGTAAATTTTGCATTCAATTTGGAAATGAAAAATTTTTCATTTAATTTGCAAATCAAGGTCTCAGAGTCTGGAGAAAGAGTAGAAAGGCACACAATCCAAGCTGTTTGAGGTCTAGTGTGAAGTTTCCACAATCAGTGATGATTTGGGGAGCTATGTTATCTGCTGGTGTATGTCCTCTTTTATCAAAACCAAAGTCAGCGCAGCCGTCTACCTGGAAATTTTAGAGCACTTCATTCTTTCCTCTGCCAACAAGCTTTTTGGAGATTGAAATTTCATTCTCCAGCAGAACTTGGCACTTGTCTACACTCCCAAAAGTACCAATACCTGGTTTAAAAACAACAGTATCGCTGTGCTTTATTGGCCAGCAAGCTCACCTGTCCTTAACCCCATAGAGAATCTATGGGGTATTGTCAAGAGGAAGATGAGAGACACCAGACCCAGCAATGCAGATCAGCTAATGGCTGCTATCAAAGCAACCTGGGCTTCCATAACACCTCAGCAGTGCCACAGGCTGATCGCCTCCATACCACACCACATTGATGCCGTAATTGATGCAAAAGGAGCCCCGAGCTAGTATTGAGTGCATTCACTGAACATACATTTCAGTAGGGCAATATTTCAGATTTTAAAAACATTTTTTCAAGCTGGTGTTATAAAGTATTCTAATTTACTGAGATAATGACTTTTGAGATTTCATAGGCTGTAAGCCATAATCATCAACATAAACAGAAATAAAAACTTGAAATAAAACATTCTGTTTGTAATGACTCTATATAATACATGAGTTTCACTTTTTGTATTGAAGAACTGAAATAAATTAACTTTTTGATGATATTCTAATTTTATGAGAAGCACTTGTAAACCTTTTAGGCTGCCGTCACACTAGCAGTATTTGGTCAGTATTTTACATCAGTAATTGTAAGCCAAAACCAGGAGTGGGTGATAAATACAGAAGTGGTGCATATGTTTCTATTATACTTTTCCCCTATTTGTTCCACTCCTGGTTTTGGCTTACAAATACTGATGTAAAATACTGACCAAATACTGCTAGTGAGACGCAGGCCTTACTCTGAGGCAAGAAAATCCTTTTGCTCTGTGGCATAATAAGCTTGTTCTCTGTTGAAAAAAAAACTATTGTTCTATTGTATATAAAGCTTGTTCTCTATGGCAAAAAAAATGAATTGCTCTGTTGGATAAAAACCTTGTTCTCTGGCAAAAAATCCTATTGCTCTAGCTATATATGTAATTGTCTAAGGGTCAATTCTGTCTGTCTGTCTTTCTGTCTGTCTTTCTGTAACTGAAATCCCGCATCGCTGATCAGCGACGGGCACAGTCCGGCCGCGAATTCGCCCCTTCCTACTCTCCGTCAGTGCCCCTCCATACTCCCCTCCAGTCAGCGCTCACACAGGGTTAATGACTGCGTTACACCGTGTTATGTAGCGGTGTAACGCAGTCCTCTAACGCTGCTATTAACCCTGAGTGACCAACTTTTTACTATTGATGCTGCCTATGCAGCATCAATAGTAAAAAGATCCAATGTTAAAAATAATAAAAAATAAAAAATCATTACATACTCACCTTCTGGCGCCTTTCCCGATCCTGGCGACGCTCCGAGCCATGCATTGCGGTCTCGCGAGATGACGACGTAGCAGTCTCACGAGACCGCTACGTCATCATCTCGCGAGACCGCAATGCATTCTTGGGACCGGAGCGTCGTGAGGAGCATTGTTAAACGCCTCGCCTGGATCCGGGGGCCGCCGGAAGGTGAGTATATAACTATTTTTTTTTAACAGGGATATGGTGCCCACTTTGCTATAAATTATGTGGGCTGTGCAATATATTACATGGGCTGTGTTATATACTGCATGGGCTGTGTTACATACTGTGTGGGCTGTGTTATATATTACATCTCTGTGCTATATACTACATGGGCTGTGCTCTATACTATGTGGCTGTGCAATATATCACATGGCTGTGCAATATACTATGTGGCTGTGCTATATACTATGTGGCTGTGCTATATACTATGTGGGCTGTGCTATATACTACGTGGCTGTGTTATATACTATGTGAGCTGTGCTATATATTACATAGCTGTGCAATATACGTGGCTGGGCAATATACTATGTGGCTGTGCTATATACTACATGGCTGTTATATACTATGTGGCCTGTGTTATATACTACGCGGCCTGTGTTATATACTGCATGGGCTGTGTCATATACTACGTAGGCTGTGTTATACACTACGTGGGCTGTGCTATATACTACATGGGCTGTGCTATATACTACGTGGGCTGTGCTATATACTACGAGGCTGTGCTATATACTACATGGCTGTGCTATATACTACGTGGGCTGTGTTATACACTGTGTGGGCTGTGTTATACACTACGTGGGCTGTGCTATATACTTCGTGGGCTGTGCTATATACTACGTAGGCTGTGCTACATACTATGTGGCTGTGCTATACACTATGTGGCTGTGCTATATATACTCGTGGGCTGTGTTATATACTACTTGGCTGTGTTATATACTACGTGGCTGTGTTATATGCTACGTGGGCTGTGCTATATGCTACGTGGGCTGTGTTATATACTACGTGGCCTGCGCTATATACTACGTGGCCTGTGTTATATGCTATGTGGCTGTGCTATATGCTACGTGGGCTGTGTTATATGCTACTTGGCTGTGGTATATTTCTCTGCTGTATCTGTGCATCATGAATCATGGTATGTGTTAAAGAGGGAGGCCCACTGAGACTCTTTCACCCGGGGGCCCTCAAAAACCTGGAGCAGGCCCTGGCATCACTGATTGGTCACGCCTGGGGGGGCCACGAACAATCAGCGACAGTCGCAATCCGCCCGCGAATTGGCACGGAATTTGAACCACGCTTCGCTAATTGGTCGCAGCCGGCCAGCTGAATCCTGTGTATAAATTGCATTATTTTGAAAACTTCATAAATAAACTACATACAGTGCCTACAAGTAGTATTCAACCCCCTGCAGATTTAGCAGGGGGTTGAATACACATTTGGAATTAACTTGGCATTGTGACATTTGGACTGTAGATCAGCCTGGAAGTGTGAAATGCACTGCAGCAAAAAAGAATGTTATTTCTTTGTTTGTTTGTTTTTTTAAATTGTGAAAAGTCTTTTCAGAGGGTCATTTATTATTCAACCCCTCAACCCACCAGAATTCTGTTTGGTTCCCCTAAAGTATTAAGAAGTAGTTCAGGCACAAAGAACAATGAGCTTCACATGTTTGGATTAATTATCTCTTTTTCCAGCCTTTTCTGACTATTTAAGACCCTCCCCAAACTTGTCAACAGCACTCAACATGGGAAAGACAAAGGAGCATTCCAAGGCCATCAGAGACAAGATCGTGGAGGGTCACAAGGCTGGCAAGGGGTACAAAACCCTTTCCAAGGAGTTGAGCCTATCTGTCTCCACTGTTGGGAGCATCATCCGGAAGTGGAAGGCTTATGGAACTACTGTTAGCCTTCCATGGCCTGGACAGCCTTTGAAAGTTTCCTCCCGTGCCGAGGCCAGGCTTGTCCGAAGAGTCAAGGCTAATCCAAGGACAACAAGGAAGGAGCTCCGGGAAGATCTCATGGCAGTGGGGACATTGGTTTCAGTCAATACCATAAGTAACGTACTCCACCGCAATGGTCTCTGTTCCAGACGAGCCCGTAAGGTACCTTTACTTTCAAAGCGTCATGTCAAGACTCTTCTACAGTTTGCTCATAATCACTTGGAGGACTCTGAGACTGAATGGTTCAAGGTTCTCTGGTCTGATGAGACCAAGATCGAGATCTTTGGTGCCAACCACACACGTGACGTTTGGAGACTGGATGGCACTGCATACGACCCCAAGAATACCATCCCTACAGTCAAGCATGGTGGTGGCAGCATCATGCTGTGGGGCTGTTTCTCAGCCAAGGGGCCTGGCCATCTGGTCCGCATCCATGGGAAGATGGATAGCACGGCCTACCTGGAGATTTTGGCCAAGAACCTCCGCTCCTCCATCAAGGATCTTAAGATGGGTCGTCATTTCATCTTCCAACAAGACAACGACCCAAAGCACATAGCCAAGAAAACCAAGGCCTGGTTCAAGAGGCAAAAAATCAAGGTGTTGCAGTGGCCTAGTCAGTCTCCTGACCTTAACCCAATTGAAAACTTGTGGAAGGAGCTCAAGATTAAAGTCCACATGAGACACCCAAAGTACCTAGATAACTTGGAGAAGATCTGCATGGAGGAGTGGGCCAAGATAACTCCAGAGACCTGTGCCGGCCTGATCAGGTCTTATAAAAGACGATTATTAGCTGTAATTGCAAACAAAGGTTATTCCACAAAATAATAAACCTAGGGGTTGAATAATAACTGACCCACACTTTTATGTTTAAAATTTATAAAAATTTAACTGAGCAACAAAACTTTTTGGTTTGTAAGATTTATGTATCTGTTAATAAATCCTGCTCTTGTTTGAAGTTTGAAGACTCTAACTTATTTGCATCTTATTAAACCTGCTAAATCTGCAGGGGGTTGAATACTACTTGTAGGTACTGTACATATTCCAGAATACCCGATGCGTTAGAATCGGGCCACCATCTAGTTCCACATAAACCTTGTTCTCTGAGGCATAAAATCCTGTTGCTCTGTGCCATATAAACATTGTTCTCTTTGAAAAAAATCCTATTGCTCTGTTGTATAAAAAACTTGTTCTCAGGTAAAAACAAATCCTATTGCTCTATGCCACTTAAACCTTGTACTCTGAGGCAAAAAATCCTTTTGCTTTGTTGCATAAAAACCTTTTTCTCTGGCATAAAATCCTATGGCTCTGTGCCATATAAATGTTGTACTCTGAGGCGAAAAATCCTATTGCTCTGTTGCATAAAACCTTGTTATCTGGCAAAATATCTTATTGCTCGGTTGCATAAAAGACTTGCTCTCTGGCATAAAATCCTGTTGCTCTGTTGAATAAAAACCTTGCTCTCTGTGGTAAAAACATATTTTGCTCTGCTGCAGAAAAAATACTGTTCTTTGGCAAAAAATCCTATTGCTCTGTTGCATAAAAGCTTGCACTCTGCTGCAAAAATTGCTATTGCTCTGTTGCATAAAAAGTTAGTTGTCTGTTGAAAAAAATCCTGTTGCACTATTGTATATAAACATGGTTCTCTGTGCCAAAAAAATCAAATTGCTCTGATGCATAAAAACCTTGTTCTCTGGTAAACAATCCTGTTCCACATAAAGCTTGTTCTCTGTGGCATAAAATCCTGTTGCTCTGTACCGTATAAACCGTGTACCCTGTGGCAAAAAATCCAATTGCTCTGCTGCATAAAAACCTTGTTCTCTGACAAAATATCCTATTGCTTTGTTGCATAAAAAGCTTCTGTGGCAAAAAATCCTGTTGCTAGGTGCCGTATAAATGTTATACTCTGAGGCAAAAAAAAATCCTATTGCTCTGTTGCATAAAAAGCTTGTTCTCTGCAGCAATAAATCTTATAAAAGCTTGTTCTCTGCCACATAAACCTTGTTCTCCATGGTATAAAATACTTTTGCTCTCTGCCATATAAACCTTGTACTCAGAGGCAAAAAATCCTATTGCTATGTTGCATGAAAAGATTTGTTCTCTGTGGCAAAATATCCTATTGCTCCTGCTTCTATTGTTTTTTAGCATAAAATCATGTTGCTCCATGCCATATAAACCTTGCACTCTGAGGCAAAAAATCCTATTGCTCTGTTGCATATAAGCTTTGTTCTGTAGTAAAAAACCTGATTGCTCTGTGCCATATACAGTGGGAAACATAAGTACCGTATTGTTGTGAATTCTGTGGCAGAGCTCCCTCCTGTGGTCACAAGTGGTACTTCGGCTGATTCTCTCTGTGAGCTTCTGTTGGTGGAGGGAAGTGGTACTGCGGCTTCTGAGTTTCCTCCCTCAGGTGATCTGGTGAGGTCGTTAGGTGCTTCTCTACTTAACTCCACCTAATGCTTTGATCCTGGCTTCCTGTCAATGTTCCAGTGTTGGACTTGCTTTTCCCTGGATCATTCCTGTGGCCTGCTGCTCTGCATAGCTAAGTTCTTCATTGCTATTTGTTTGCTATTTTTTCTGTTCAGCTTGTCTAATTTGTTGCTGGAAGCTCTGGGACGCAAAGGGTGTACCTCCGTGCCGTTAGTTCGGTACGGAGGGTCTATTTGCCCCCTTTGCGTGGCTTTCTTTAGGGTTTTGTGTAGACCGCAAAGTTACCTCGCTCTGTTAAGAAAGTCGGGCCTCACTTTGCTGAATCTATTTCATCTCTACGTTTGTCTTTTCATCTTAACTGACAGTCATTATATGTGGGAGGCTGCCTTTTCCTTTGGGGTATTTCTCTGAGGCAAGGTAGGCTTATTTTCTATCTTCAGGCTAGTTAGTTTCTCAGGCTGTGCCGAGTTGCAAAGGCAGAGTTAGGCGCAATCCACGGCTGCCTCTAGTGTTGTTTGGAGAGGATTAGGGATTGCGGTCTGCAGAGTTCCCACGTCTCAGAGCTCGTTCTATGATTTTGGGTTATTGTCAGATCACTGTATGTACTCTGACCGCTATGTCCATTGTGGTACTGAATTGCCTTTCATAACAGTACAGGAAGCCTAAATGTACTAATGATTCTCAATAGAGGGAAAAAAGAAGTTCTGAGACCATTTTTTTTTCTTTGCACGGTGTTTTGCCTTTTTTTTCCCCTAGACATTTGGGTGGTTCAGTACACAGGTGTAGCGATGGACATTAGAAGTCTGTCTTCATTTGTGGATCAGCTCTCGGCAAGAGTACAAAAGATTCAAGACACTATTGATCAGAAAGCTATGTTAGAACCAAGAATTCCTATTCCTGATTTGTTTTTTGGAGATAGAACTAAGTTTCTGAGTTTCAAAAATAATTGTAAATTGTTTCTGGCCTTGAAACCTCGCTCCTCTGGTGATCCAGTTCAACAGGTTTTGATTGTTATTTCTTTTTTGCGCGCGACCTTCAGGACTGGGCATTTTCGCTTGCGTCAGGAGATCCTGCATTGAGTAATATCAATGCATTTTTCCTGGCGCTCGGATTGCTGTACGATGAACCTAATTCAGTGGATCAGGCAGAGAAAAATTTGCTGGCTCTTTGTCAGGGTCAGGATGAGATAGAGGTATATTGTCAGAAATTTAGAAAGTGGTCCATGCTCACTCAATGGAATGAATCTGCTCTGGCAGCTATGTTCAGAAAGGGTCTCTCTGAAGCCCTTAAGGATGTCATGGTGGGATTTCCTATGCCTGCTGGTTTGAATGAGTCTATGTCTTTGGCCATTCAGATCGGTCGACGCTTGCGTGAGCGTAAATCTGTGCACCATTTGGCGGTATTACCTGAGCTTAAACCTGAGCCTATGCAGTGCGATAGGACTTTGACCAGAGTTGAACGGCAAGAACACAGACGTCTGAATGGGCTGTGTTTCTACTGTGGTGATTCCACTCATGCTATCTCTGATTGTCCTAAGTGCACTAAGCGGTTCGCTAGGTCTGCCACCATTGGTACGGTACAGTCAAAATTTCTTCTGTCCGTTACCTTGATCTGCTCTTTGTCATCGTATTCTGTCATGGCATTTGTGGATTCAGGCGCTGCCCTGAATTTGATGGACTTGGAGTATGCTAAGCGTTGTGGGTTTCTCTTAGAGCCCTTGCAGTGTCCTATTCCATTGAGAGGAATTGATGCCACGCCTTTGGCCAAGAATAAGCCTCAATACTGGACCCAGCTGACCATGTGCATGGCTCCTGCACATCAGGAGGTTATTCGCTTTCTGGTGTTGCATAATCTGCATGATGTGGTCGTGTTGGGGTTGCCATGGCTACAAGCCCATAATCCAGTATTAGATTGGAAATCCATGTCGGTGTCCAGCTGGGGTTGTCAGGGGGTACATGGTGATGTTCCATTTCTGTCAATTTCGTCATCCACCCCTTCTGAGGTTCCAGAGTTCTTGTCTGATTACCGGGATGTATTTGATGAGCCCAAGTCCGATGCCCTACCTCCGCATAGGGATTGTGATTGTGCTATCAATTTGATTCCTGGTAGTAAATTCCCAAAAGGTCGACTGTTTAATTTATCCGTGCCTGAGCACGCCGCTATGCGCAGTTATGTGAAGGAATCCCTGGAGAAGGGGCATATTCGCCCGTCATCGTCACCATTAGGAGCAGGGTTCTTTTTTGTAGCCAAGAAGGATGGTTCGCTGAGACCTTGTATAGATTACCGCCTTCTAAATAAGATCACGGTTAAATTTCAGTACCCCTTGCCATTGTTATCTGATTTGTTTGCTCGGATTAAGGGGGCTAGTTGGTTCACCAAGATAGATCTTCGTGGTGCGTATAATCTGGTGCGAATCAGGCGAGGAGATGAATGGAAAACTGCATTTAATACGCCCGAGGGTCATTTTGAGTATCTTGTGATGCCATTCGGACTTGCCAATGCTCCATCAGTGTTTCAGTCCTTTATGCATGACATCTTCCGAGAGTACCTGGATAAATTCCTGATTGTGTACTTGGATGACATTTTGATCTTCTCGGATGATTGGGAGTCTCATGTGAAGCAGGTCAGAACAGTTTTTCAGGTCCTGCGTGCTAATTCTTTGTTTGTGAAGGGATCAAAGTGTCTCTTTGGTGTGCAGAAGGTTTCATTTTTGGGGTTCATCTTTTCCCCTTCTACTATCGAGATGGATCCTGTTAAGGTCCAAGCCATCCATGATTGGACTCAGCCGACATCTCTGAAAAGTCTGCAAAAGTTCCTGGGCTTTGCTAATTTTTATCGTCGCTTCATCTGCAATTTTTCTAGTATTGCCAAACCATTGACCGATTTGACCAAGAAGGGTGCTGATTTGGTCAATTGGTCTTCTGCTGCTGTGGAAGCTTTTCAAGAGTTGAAGCGTCGTTTTTTCTTCTGCCCCTGTGTTGTGTCAACCAGATGTTTCTCTTCCGTTCCAGGTCGAGGTTGATGCTTCTGAGATTGGAGCAGGGGCTGTTTTGTCGCAGAGAGGTTCTGATTGCTCAGTGATGAAACCATGCGCATTTTTTTCCAGGAAGTTTTCGCCTGCTGAGCGAAATTATGATGTGGGCAACCGAGAGTTGCTGGCCATGAAGTGGGCATTCGAGGAGTGGCGTCATTGGCTTGAAGGAGCTAAGCATCGCGTGGTGGTATTGACTGATCATAGGAACTTGACTTATCTTGAATCTGCTAAACGGTTGAATCCTAGACAGGCTCGTTGGTCGCTGTTTTTTGCCCATTTTGACTTTGTGATTTCGTACCTTCCGGGCTCTAAAAATGTGAAGGTGGATGCTCTGTCTAGGAGTTTTGTGCCCGACTCTCCGGGTTTGTCTGAGCCGGCGGGTATCCTCAAGGAAGGAGTAATTGTGTCTGCCATCTCCCCTGATTTGCGGCGGGTGCTGCAAAAATTTCAGGCTAATAAACCTGATCGTTGTCCAGCGGAGAGACTGTTTGTCCCTGATAGGTGGACCAATAAAGTTATCTCTGAGGTTCATTGTTCGGTGTTTGCTGGTCATCCTGGAATCTTTGGTACCAGAGAGTTAGTGGCTAGATCCTTTTGGTGGCCGTCTCTGTCGCGGGATGTGCGTGCTTTTGTGCAGTCCTGTGGGATTTGTGCTCGGGCTAAGCCCTGCTGTTCTCGTGCCAGTGGGTTGCTTTTGCCCTTGCCGGTCCCGAAGAAGCCTTGGACACATATCTCTATGGATTTTATTTCTGATCTTCCCGTTTCTCAAAAGATGTCAGTCATTTGGGTGGTCTGTGATCGCTTTTCTAAGATGGTCCATCTGGTACCCTTGTCTAAATTGCCTTCCTCCTCTGATTTGGTGCCATTGTTCTTCCAGCATGTGGTTCGTTTACATGGCATTCCAGAGAATATCGTTTCTGACAGAGGTTCCCAGTTTGTTTCAAGGTTTTGGCGAGCCTTTTATGGTAGGATGGGCATTGACTTGTCTTTTTCCTCGGCTTTCCATCCTCAGACTAATGGCCAGACCGAACGAACCAATCAGACCTTGGAAACATATCTGAGATGCTTTGTTTCTGCCGATCAGGATGACTGGGTGTCCTTTTTGCCTTTGGCTGAGTTCGCCCTTAATAATCGGGCCAGCTCGGCTACCTTGGTTTCGCCATTTTTCTGCAATTCTGGGTTCCATCCTCGTTTCTCTTCAGGACAGGTTGAGTCTTCGGACTGTCCTGGTGTGGATACTGTGGTGGACAGGTTGCAGCAGATTTGGACTCATGTAGTGGACAATTTGACTTTGTCCCAGGAGAAGGCTCAACGTTTCGCTAATCGCAGACGCCGTGTGGGTCCCCGACTTCGTGTTGGGGATCTGGTTTGGTTATCTTCTCGTCATATTCCTATGAAGGTTTCCTCTCCTCAGTTTAAACCTCGTTTCATTGGTCAGTATAGGATTTCTGGGGTTCTTAATCCTGTGTCTTTTCGTCTGACCCTTCCAGATTCTTTTTCCATACATAACGTATTCCATAGGTCATTGTTGCGGAGATACGTGGCACCTATGGTTCCATCTGTTGATCCTCTTGCCCCGGTTTTGGTGGAGGGGGAATTGGAGTATATTGTGGAGAAGATTTTGGATTCTCGTGTTTCTAGACGGAAACTCCAGTATCTGGTTAAATGGAAGGGTTATGCTCAGGAAGATAATTCCTGGGTTTTTGCCTCTGATGTCCATGCTCCCGATCTTGTTCGTGCCTTTCATGTGGCTCATCCTGGTCGGCCTGGGGGCTCTGGTGAGGGTTCGGTGACCCCTCCTCAAGGGGGGGTACTGTTGTGAATTCTGTGGCAGAGCTCCCTCCTGTGGTCACAAGTGGTACTTCGGCTGATTCTCTCTGTGAGCTTCTGTTGGTGGATGGAAGTGGTACTGCGGCTTCTGAGTTTCCTCCCTCAGGTGATCTGGTGAGGTCGTTAGGTGCTTCTCTACTTAACTCCACCTAATGCTTTGATCCTGGCTTCCTGTCAATGTTCCAGTGTTGGACTTGCTTTTCCCTGGATCATTCCTGTGGCCTGCTGCTCTGCATAGCTAAGTTCTTCATTGCTATTTGTTTGCTATTTTTTCTGTCCAGCTTGTCTAATTTGTTGCTGGAAGCTCTGGGACGAAAAGGGTGTACCTCTGTGCCGTTAGTTCGGTACGGAGGGTCCTTTTGCCCCCTTTGCGTGGTTTTCTTTAGGGTTTTGTGTAGACCGCAAAGTTACCTTTTCTATCCTCGCTCTGTTAAGAAAGTTGGGCCTCACTTTGCTGAATCTATTTCATCTCTACGTTTGTCTTTTCATCTTAACTCACAGTCATTATATGTGGGAGGCTGCCTTTTCCTTTGGGGTATTTCTCTGAGGCAAGGTAGGCTTATTTTCTATCTTCAGGCTAGTTAGTTTCTCAGGCTGTGCCGAGTTACATAGGCAGAGTTAGGCGCAATCCACGGCTGCCTCTAGTGTTGTTTGGAGAGGATTAGGGATTGCGGTCTGCAGAGTTCCCACGTCTCAGAGCTCGTTCTATGATTTTGGGTTATTGTCAGATCACTGTATGTGCTCTGACCGCTATGTCCATTGTGGTACTGAATTGCCTTTCATAACACCGTATATACTCGAGTATAAGCCGAGATTTTCAGCCCATTTTTTTGGGCTGAAAGTCCCCCTGTCAGCTTATACTCGAGTCATACCCAGGGGTCGGCAGGTGAGGGGGGGCGAGGGCTGACTAGTTATACTTACCTGATGAGAGCATTATACTGCCTCTGTACAAATCCCTAGTTAGACCGCACATGGAGTACTGTGTCCAGTTTTGGGCACCGGTGCTCAGGAAGGATATAATGGAACTAGAGAGAGTACAAAGGAGGGCAACAAAATTAATAAAGGGGATGGGAGAACTACAATACCCAGATAGATTAGCGAAATTAGGATTATTTAGTCTAGAAAAAAGACGACTGAGGGGCGATCTAATAACCATGTATAAGTATATAAGGGGACAATACAAATATCTCGCTGAGGATCTGTTTATACCAAGGAAGGTGACGGGCACAAGGGGGCATTCTTTGCGTCTGGAGGAGAGAAGGTTTTTCCACCAACATAGAAGAGGATTCTTTACTGTTAGGGCAGTGAGAATCTGGAATTGCTTGCCTGAGGAGGTGGTGATGGAGAACTCAGTCAAGGGGTTCAAGAGAGGCCTGGATGTCTTCCTGGAGCAGAACAATATTGTATCATACAATTATTAGGTTCTGTAGAAGGACATAGATCTGGGGATTTATTATGATGGAATATAGGCTGAACTGGATGGACAAATGTCTTTTTTCGGCCTTACTAACTATGTTACTATGTTACTATGTTACTATGTTACCTACTGCTGGTGCGGTCCCTGCGCATCCATGCTTCTTCCAGCGCTGCAGCTTCTTCCTGTACTGAGCGGTCACATGGTACCGCTCATTACAGTCATGAATATGCGGCTCCACCTCCCATAGAGGTGGAGCCGCATATTCATGACTGTAATGATTGGTAACTGTACCTGCTCAATACAGGAAGAAGATGCAGCGGTGGAAGAAGCAGGGACATGCAGGGACCGCGCCAGGAGCAGGTGAGTATACGGGGAGGGGAGCGCTGCGTGATATTTACCTGCTCCTTGTTCAGGTTCGGCTCCGTCTCCGGCGTCCTCTGGCTGTGACGCTCAGGTCAGAGGGTGCGGTGATGTAGTCAGTGCACGCCCTCTGCTGAGCGTCAGTGCTGGAGATGGAGCCGCACGAGGAGCAGGTAAATATTAAAAGTGCCGGCATCCTGAGCGAAGAGAGGTGAGTATGTGATTTTTTTTTATAGCAGCAGCAGCATTATATATGGCACAGCTTTATATGGAGCATCTTGGGGCCATAATGAATGGTGCAGAGCATTATATATGGGGCACAGCTTTATATGGAGCATCTATGGGGCCATAATGAACGGTGCAGAGCATTATATATGGGGCACAGCTTTATATGGAGCATCTATGGGGCAATAATGAACAGTATGGAGCATGATATGTGGCACAGCTTTATATGGGGCCATAATGAATGGTGCAGAGCATTATATGTGGCACAGCTTTATAAGGAGCATCTATGGGGCAATAATGAACAGTATGGAGCATTATATGTGGCACAGCTTTATATGGGGCCATAATGAATGGTGTAGAGCATTATATATGGCACAGCTTTATATGGAGCATCTATGGGGCAATAATGAACAGTATGGAGCATTATATATGGCACAGCTTTATATGGATCATCTATGGGGCCATAATGAACGGTGCAGAGCATTATATGTGGCACAGCTTTATATGGAGCATCTATGGGGCAATAACGAACAATATGCAGCATTATATGTGGCACAGCTTTATATGGAGCATCTTATGGGGCAATAATGAACGGTATGGAGCATCTATTTTTATTTTTGAAATTCACCGGTAGCTGCTGCATTCCCCCCCTAGCCTTATACTCGAGTCAATAAGTTTTCCCTGTTTTTTGTGGCAAAATTAGGGGGGTCGGCTTATACTCGGGTCGGCTTATACTCAAGTATATACGGTATTTGATACACTGTCGATTCTGTAAATGTCCCCACCTACAAAGGATGGATCAGTCTGTAAGTTTTATCGTAGCTACATTTCAGCTGTGAGACACAGATCTTAAATCCTTAGTGACTAGTGTTGAGCATTCCGATACCGCAAGTATCGGGTATCGGCCGATATTTGCGGTATCGGAATTCCGATACCGAATTCCGATATTTCCCGCGTATCGGATACCGGAATCGGAAGTTTCCAGAATTCAAACTGCATGCAGCAGCCAATGAGGAATGAATGGAAGTGTGGGCACATCCTGTTTAGCATGGTGGGCATGTAAGTACTGGCAAGGCTGTGATTGGCTGCTGAAATGATGTCACTCTGCACTATAAAAAACGCTGCCGCCATTTTGCGCTCACTCTGCTGTGATTTCAGTTAGGGACAGGGTGCTGTGTTCTAACTGAGGGCCAGTTGAGATAGCGAATTGCTTCATTGCGCTTTTTCAAGGCTAATTTAGCAAACGCTGTGTGTTCACCTTGCTCTTGCCTTGCAGCGCTGTTTTAACAGCGTTCTGCAAGGTCTCTGTGTGTGTGTGTGTGCAGCTCACTCTGTAGTCTGTGTGCAGCCATATACCCGGTTGTATTCAGCTCAGGGGGGGTTCACACTGCCTCATACAGTTCTATCCATTGTCCTTTTTTGCTCATAGTGCAGCCTGCTGCACATTGTTTCTAAAATTTCCTATTAGTGTTTTTCCACCCGTCTCCAGCTAAATTGTGGAAAAACACTACATAGGATAACCTAGAGGGGTTTTTTTGGGCCTTGCAGCGCCGTTTACGGCTGTCTGCACGGTCTCCGGGGGAGCGCAGCTCGCCCTGTAGTCTGTGTGCAGCCACAGCCGGTTGTATTCAGCTCAGGGTGCGTCACTGCCTCATACCGTTGAATAACTTGTCTTATTTTTCAAATAGTGCAGCCTGTTGAAAATTTTTCCAAAAATTTCCTATTAGTGTCTTTCCACCCGTCTCCAGCTAAATAGTGGAAATACACTACATAGGATAACCTAGAGGAGTGTTTTTGGGCCTTGCAGCGCCGTTTACGGCTGTCTGCACGGTCCCCCTGTGAGTTAAACTCGCTCTGTAGCCCGATCTGCAGAAAAAAAAAAAGTAAAGTTCACCAAACACCCCTTAACACTTGTGTAGGCCACATTTTATAAATAATAAAGTCTAGTCCACACTTTACAACATTAGTGTTTCTTACACCTGTTAGGAGGAGCATTTCAGGAATAAGCACACTAAGGCCTTAGTACTTTTCTGCTTATCTTTATCTGTCAACCAAGATGAAGAGGGCAGGGAGTAAGGCACGTGGGCGTGGGCGAGAGCAGGGAGAGGAGCAGGGAGAGGACGTGGTGATTCTGTGCCTGCTGCGGGCACCGGTGACTCATCATCACTCAGTTTCAGCAGGGAACAGTCCTTCATGCACAGCTTTGTCGGAGAGCGCCGTGCACCGCTGCTGCATGAAGATCAAATTGAAGCCGTTGTCGGATGGATGTCAGCTAACGCATCGGCATCGACTTCAATTAGTGCCACATCCTCTCAGGCACAGACCACTGGAGAGCAGCCATCTGTCTCTTCACCACCTGCCAAATTGGCCAGGCAGTCAGAGAGCCCAGGACAGGAGCCGTCTCTACTTCTGTTCTCTGAATCTCTTGGCTTGGAAACAGGGGGCCAGCCAAGCAGCATTGGAGAAATGGAAGAAGAGGCAGTGTGCAGTGATGCCCAACAGCTTTTTCTCTTTGACTCTGAAGAGGCGGGTGGGCCAGTGCCTGCGGTGACCACAGCGCAGTACGCATCTGATGATGAAACTCAGGTGCCGCTTTCTGGTGCGTACTGTGCTGCCGAGACTACCCAGGAGGAGCAGTTGGTGGCAGAGGGTAGTGGAGATGATGAGGTCCTTGACCCATCATGGCGTGAGGAACAGGAAGGTGGTGGGAGCAGCTCTGAGGAAAAAATTCCCCTAATGGGTCAAAGAGGGAGAGGGAGGGGGAAGACTGCGGAACCTGTAGCCTCCACTTTGGCACCCGTTAGGAGCCTGTCTCTTTCAAAAGCCAAAAAGGGCAATCCCAAGACTTGCAGTGCCTGGTCCTTTTTTGACACAGTTGCAGATGACATTTGTTTTGTCAAATGCAAGCTGTGTCATCAGAAAGTAAAAAGAGGGAAAAGTGTCAGCAACCTCAATACCACAAATATGTGGAAACATGTGCGGACCAGGCACGCGGTGGAGTTACAAAAACACACTGAAGACCTAGGCCAACCAACAGCGGCAGCTACCACCTCTTCAGCTCGTGTTGCCTCTTCCTCCAGCTCACGCACAGCTGGTTCGGCTTCCTCCCAGGATCGCCATGGAAGAACCTCTGGCACTGTTGTGCAGAGACCTAGTGTAATTCCACCCACAGCACCACATTCCCAGTCATCCTCACACTCCCAGTCTACTCTACAGCCATCGGTAGTACAGGCATGGGAGAAAAGGCGGGCATTCTCGGCCAACCACCCCCGAGCACAGGCTCTGAATGCAGGCATTGCCAAACTTCTGTCACTGGAAATGCTCTCATTCAAGCTGGTGGAGACTGACAGCTTCCGTGACTTGATCGCATTGGCAGTCCCACAGTACCAGGTGCCCAGCCGCTTTTACTTCAGCAGGCAAGCTGTCCCTGCCCTGCACAAGCATGTGGAGGGACACATAAAACACGCGCTACTGAACGCCGTCAGTAGCAAGGTCCACCTCACCACCGATGCGTGGACCAGTCAACATGGACAGGGGCGATACATTTCCCTCACTGCCCATTGGGTAAATGTTGTTGAGCCAGGTACAGATCGTGCGAGTGGCGCAGGACATGTCCTGCCCACTCCAAGGATTGCATTGACTCCTCCTCATACACATCGCTGCAGGAGCCATCACAGTCCACCTCCACATGGACCCGTGAACATTTACCTGTTACGACCGACATGAGAACAGCCGTGGCCAAATGTCAACAGGCCGTCTTGAAACTTGTTTCATTGGGGAATCGAAGCCACACAGCGCAGGAGCTCTGGAATGCCATCAAGCAGGAGAGCGATGTGTGGTTTGTGCCAGCGAATCTCCAGCCAGGCATGGTAGTGTGTGACAATGGCCAAAATCTGGTGGCAGCTTTGGCCATTGGCAACCTCACTCACATCCCATGTCTGGCACATGTGCACAATTTGGTTGTGCAGAGTTTTCTGAGGGACTATCCGGATCTTGATGCACTGCTGCAAAAGGTCCGCCTAGAGTGTGCTCACTTGCGGCGTTCCAGCTTGGCAAGATCCCGCATTGCTGCTCTGCAGCGCCGATTCCGCCTTCCGGAACACCGCATCATATGTGACCTACCTACCAGGTGGAATTCCACGTTACATATGTTGGAGCGGTTGTGTGAGCAGCAGCAAGCAGTAATGGAGTACGAGCTGCATCAGGCGCAAAAAAGTCGCAGTCAGCGCCGATCAGACTTCCCAACCACAGAGTGGGCCACTATGAAGGACGTCTGCCAGGTTTTGCGTCCTTTTGATTATTCCACGTGGATGGCAAGTGCAGATGATGCACTAGTCAGCATGACTGTCCCCCTTATCTGCCTGCTTCAACAAACTTTGCAAGCGTTAAGGGATGGTGTTGTGGAAGAGGTGGAGGATGAGGAGTCACCTTTTCCATCAGCTTCTGGAGAGTCAGCGCCACGTGGTTCCTCACAAAGGGGTACGCAGGGGCCGCTTTGTGAGGAGGATCAGGAGGAGTCAATGGAGGAGGAAGAGCTCCGTCCAGAGGAGGGAGTTAGACAATTGTCCAGTGGTCAGTGTGTACAGCGAGGGTGGGGTGATGACGAGCGGGCAGAGATCATGTCTCAAGTAGGGGACAGCGTTTCTGGGCCAGTTGGCAGTCTGCAGCACATGGTTGATTTCATGCTGCAGTGCCTGAGAAACGACCGCCGCATCGACCACATTCTCAACATGCCTGATTATTGGGAGTTCACCCTCCTCGATCCTCGCTACCGGGACAAAGTCCAAAACCTCATCCCAGCATTGACCCGGGAGCGTAAAATGCGGGAGTACCACGACACACTGGTGAATTCCATCATCTTCTCCAGTCCAACTGAGAGGAGTGCTGCTAGTGCTTTACAAAGCAGCTCAGTGCGTCGAGGCAGTGGAGGAGGCTCTGCACAAAGAGGGAGCAGAAGCAGTGCCTCTGCCCAAGGCAAGACCAGTATGGCACAACTGTGGCAAACTTTTGTGTGCCCGCCCCAAATGTCTACACCATCACCGGCGGCTCCAGTCAGCAGGAGGCAACGGTTCCGTCAGATGGTGACAGACTACATGTCTTGCCCTCTTACTGTACTCCCAGACGGCTCTTCCCCATTCAAGTTTTGGGTCTCTAAGCTGGATACATGGCCAGAGCTAAGCCAGTATGCATTGGAGGTGCTGGCTTGCCCTGCGGCTAGTGTCTTATCGGAACATGTCTTTAGTGCCGCAGGTGGTGTACTAACAGACCGTCGCATGCGACTATCCTCCGATAACGTTGACCGGCTTACTTTTCTGAAAATCAACCAGGCCTGGATCTCGCAGGAATTTGCCACTCCTCTGCCTGATTAAGTAATTGGGTGTCATCCAGGTCTCCTGATGTTTTCATCTTTCTACCACCTGAACTGCTATTCCTGGGCTCCAACACCGTCAGTTGCGGCTCAGAAGTGCAGGCTGCACAGTCAAAACATACGACCCAGTGTTATTGGGTTTCAGTAACGTCAGCTGATCCCCAGCTGTGTAGCCGGCAATGTGTCCTGCGACCGCCACGCTGGCACAACAACCTAAATGTAAGGGAACCTGTCCCCCCCCTGGCGTTTGTTACTGAAAGAGCCACCTTGTGCAGCAGTAATGCTGCACAAGGAAAAGGTAGCTCGTTTAGTTTAGCTCCTTGCACACGCAGAACTTAACACTTATAAAATGTGTTCACTGATACTGTTATACCGTCCCAGAGCTGGGACTTTCCTTCGTAATGTGACGCAGCACAGCCGTCATTCCTACCCCCTTGGTGCCGTGCGCTGCCTCCTCAGCGTTGTTTTAAGCTGTCACGGACCCTGCGCTGTTCTGTTATCCCTTGTCCATGCCCAATTTGCGCTGCCTGTCTTCTGACATAATTTGGTGTCAGGCTGGCTGCGCCTGTGCGCCCGCGCTGCCCGAGATCCCGCCTCGCAGTGTCTTCTGATTGAATCACACTGCGAGCCTGGGATCCATGGGCATGCGCAGTGCATATCTTCCCCTCGGGCTCTCGCTCATCTCCCTCCGCCTTCTTCAGACTGTGCGCCATCAGCTGATCCCTAATAGCATGCCACGGCCGTGACGCCGCACAGTCTGAAGAAGAGGGAAGGAGGGGAGTGAGAGGCGAGGATATGCACTGTGCATGCCCATGGATCCAAGGCCCGCAGTGGGATTACTACATTAGACGACACTGCGAGGTGGGATCTGGGGCAGCGTGGACGCACAGGCACTGACAGCCTGACACCAAATTATGTCAGAAGACAGGCAGCGCAAATTGGGCATGGCCAAGGGATAACAGAACAGCGCAGGGTCCATGACAGCTTAAAATAATGCTGAGGAGGCAGCGCACGGCACCAAGGGGGTAGGAATGACAGCTGTGCTGCGTCCCATTACGAAGGAAAGTCGCACCTCCGGGATGGTTTTACGGTATAAGGGGACACATTTTTAGTGTTTACTTCTGTGTTTGCAAGGAGCATAATTAAAAGAGCAACCTTTTCCTTTTGCATCCTTAGTGCTGCACAAGATGGCTCTTTCAGCTACAAACGTCTTGGGGGGCTTAAAGGTTCCCTTTCAACTTGCTCCAATCAGGCTTCGGCCTACACTCTGTTCCTCTGCTCCTCGTGCTGTCCCTGGGCTCTAACACCGCCAGTTGGTACCTGGAAGTGCTGTCCGCACAGTCAACAGTCGCTCCTCTGTTATTGGGGTTCAGTAACGTCAGCTGATCCCCAGCTGTGTGTGCAGCAATACCTCCAATCTGCTCCTCCTGCTGTCCCTGGGCTCTAACACCGCCAGTTGGTGCCTGGAAGTGCTGTCTGCACAGTCAACAGTCGCTCCTCTGTTATTGGGGTTCAGTAACGTCAGCTGATCCCCAGCTGTGTGTGCGGCAATACCTCCAATCTGCTCCTCCTGCTGTCCCTGGGCTCTAACACCGCCAGTTGGTGCCTGGAAGTGCTGTCTGCACAGTCAACAGTCGCTCCTCTGTTATTGGGGTTCAGTAACGTCAGCTGATCCCCAGCTGTGTGTGCGGCAATACCTCCAATCTGCTCCTCCTGCTGTCCCTGGGCTCTAACACCGCCAGTTGGTGCCTGGAAGTGCTGTCTGCACAGTCAACAGTCACTCCTCTGTTATTGGGGTTCAGTAACATCAGCTGATCCCCAGCTGTGTGTGCTGCAATACCTCCAATCTGCTCCTCCTGCTGTCCCTGGGCTCTAACACCGCCAGTTGGTGCCTGGAAGTGCTGTCTGCACAGTCAACAGTCGCTCCTCTGTTATTGGGGTTCAGTAACGTCAGCTGATCCCCAGCTGTGTATCCGGCAATACCTCCAATCTGCTCCTCCTGCTGTCCCTGCGCTCTAACACCGCCAGTTGGTGCCTGGAAGTGCTGTCTGCACAGTCAACAGTCGCTCCTCTGTTATTGGGGTTCAGTAACGTCAGCTGATCCCCAGCTGTCTGTGCGGCAATACCTCCAATCCACTCCTCCTGCTGTCCCTGGGCTCTAACACCGCCAGTTGGTGCCTGGAAGTGCTGTCTGCACAGTCAACAGTCGCTCCTCTGTTATTGGGGTTCAGTAACGTCAGCTGATCCCCAGCTGTGTGTGCGGCAATACCTCCAATCTGCTCCTCCTGCTGTCCCTGGGCTCTAACACCGCCAGTTGGTGCCTGGAAGTGCTGTCTGCACAGTCAACAGTCACTCCTCTGTTATTGGGGTTCAGTAACATCAGCTGATCCCCAGCTGTGTGTGCTGCAATAACTCCAATCTGCTCCTCCTGCTGTCCCTGGGCTCTAACACCGCCAGTTGGTGCCTGGAAGTGCTGTCTGCACAGTCAACAGTCAGTCCTCTGTTATTGGGGTTCAGTAACATCAGCTGATCCCCAGCTGTGTGTGCTGCAATACCTCCAATCTGCTCCTCCTGCTGTTCCTGGGCTCTAACACCGCCAGTTGGTGCCTGGAAGTGCTGTCTGCACAGTCAACAGTCGCTCCTCTGTTATTGGGGTTCAGTAACATCAGCTGATCCCCAGCTGTGTATCCGGCAATACCTCCAATCTGCTCCTCCTGCTGTCCCTGGGCTCTAACACCGCCAGTTGGTGCCTGGAAGTGCTGTCTGCACAGTCAACAGTCGCTCCTCTGTTATTGGGGTTCAGTAACGTCAGCTGATCCCCAGCTGTGTGTGCGGCAATACCTCCAATCTGCTCCTCCTGCTGTCCCTGGGCTCTAACACCGCCAGTTTGTGCCTGGAAGTGCTGTCTGCACAGTCAACAGTCGTTCCCTGTTATTGGGGTTCAGTAACGTCAGCTGATCCCCAGCTGTGTATCCGGCAACGTGTCATGCAACCGCCACGCTGGCACAACTAAAATGTAAGGGGACCTGTTCCCCCCCCAGGCGTTTGTTACTGAAAGAGCCACCTTGTGCAGCACTAATACTGCACAAGGAAAAGGTCGCTCTTTAAATTATGCTCCTTGGAAATGCTGAACTACACACTCATGTAATGTGTCGCCTCACACCGTCAAACCGTCCCGGAGGTGGGACTTTCCTTTGTAATGTGATGCAGCACAGCCGTCATTCCTACCCCCTTGGCTCCTTGCGCTGCCTCCTTAGCGTTGTTTGATTCTGTCATGGACCCTGCGCTGTTATGTTATCCCTTAGCCATGCACAGTTTGCGCTGCCCGTCCACTGACATCATTTGTTGTCGTCCTGGCTGCGCCTGTGCGTCCACGCTGCCCGAAATCCCACCTCGCAGTGTCGTCTAATGTGATCCCACAGTGGGCCTGGTATTCATGGCCATGCGCAGTGCATATACTAGCCTCTCAATCCCCTTCTTCACGCTTCTTCAGACTAGGTGGCGTCAGCTGATCCCTAATAGCATGCCACGGCCGTGACGCCGCACAGTCTGAAGAAGCAGGAAGGAGGGGAGTGAGAGGCGATGATATGCACTGCGCATGCCCATGGATCCCAGGCCCGCAGTGGGATTACATTAGATGACACTGCGAGGTTGGATCTCGGGCAACTTGGACGCACAGGCACTGCCAGCCTGACACCTAAATGATGTCAGAAGACGGGCACCGCTAACTGTGCATGGCCAAGGGATAACATTACAGCGCGGGCTCCGTGACAGAATCAAACAACGTTGAGGAGGTGGCGCACGGCACCAAGGGGGTTGGAATAACGGCTGTGCTGTGTCACATTACAAAGGAAAGTCCCACCTCCGGGACGGTTTAACGGTGTGAGGGGACACATTATATGAGTGTGTACTTCAGTGTTTTCAAGGAGCATAATTTTAAGAGCCACCATTTTCCATGTGCAGTATTACTGCTGTACAAGATGGCTCTTTCAGCAACAAATGCCTGGAGGGGGGGTTAAAGGTTCCATTTCAACTTGCTCCACTGCAGGCTTCGGCTTACACTCTGCTCCTACTGCAGACCCTGGGCTCTAACACCGCCAGTTGTTGCCCGGAAGTGCTAGCTGCACAGAGAAAAACACCCGCCAATGTGTCAGTGGGGTTCAGCAACGCCAGCTGTTCCTCTGCTGTGTAGCCGGCAACGTGTCCAGCACAAGCCACGCTGGCACAATAACAGACATTTTCCTGCCTCCAGTGCAGGCATCAGCCTACACTTTGCTCCTCTTTGATTCCCTGGGTTTCAACACTGTCAGTTGTCACCTGGAAGTGTTGTCTACACAGAAAAAACACTCGCTGATGTGTCAGTGGGTTTCCGCAACGCCAGCTGTTCCCCTGCTGTGTAGCCGGCAACGTGTCCTGCAAATGCCACGCAGACACAATAGACCTAAAGCTGCTACCAGTACACTCTGCTCCTCTCCTCCTCCTGTTTTAGCCCGGAAGTGCTAGCTGCATAGAGAAAAACACCCGCCAATGTGTCAGTGGGGTTCAGCACCGCCAGCTGTTCCCCTGCTGTGTAGCCGGCAACGTGACCTGCAAACGCCATACAGGCACCTGAACTTAAATTAAAGTGAACCTGCCCCCCCCAGGAGTTTCTATGTATAACAGCCACCTTGTACAGCAGTAATGCTGCATTTGTACAAGGTGGCTGACTTTTTCTCCTTGCCCACGTGGAATTTAACACGTACAAAATGTGTCTCATTACAGACCATTACATTGTCCCTGAGGTGTGACTTTACATAGTAACATAGTAACATAGTTAGTAAGGCTGAAAAAAGACATTTGTCCATCCAGTTCAGCCTATATTCCATCATAATAAATCCCCAGATCTACGTCCTTCTACAGAACCTAATAATTGTATGATACAATATTGTTCTGCTCCAGGAAGACATCCAGGCCTCTCTTGAACCCCTCGACTGAGTTCGCCATCACCACCTCCTCAGGCAAGCAATTCCAGATTCTCACTGCCCTAACAGTAAAGAATCCTCCTCTATGTTGGTGGAAAAACCTTCTCTCCTCCAGACGCAAAGAATGCCCCCTTGTGCCCGTCACCTTCCTTGGTATAAACAGATCCTCAGCGAGTTATTTGTATTGTCCCCTTATATACTTATACATGGTTATTAGATCGCCCCTCAGTCGTCTTTTTTCTAGACTAAATAATCCTAATTTCGCTAATCTATCTGGGTATTGTAGTTCTCCCATCCCCTTTATTAATTTTGTTGCCCTCCTTTGTACTCTCTCTAGTTCCATTATATCCTTCATGAGCACCGGTGCCCAAAACTGGACACAGTACTCCATGTGCGGTCTAACTAGCGATTTGTACAGAGGCAGTATAATGCTCTCATCATGTGTATCCAGACCTCTTTTAATGCACCCCATGATCCTGTTTGCCTTGGCAGCTGCTGCCTGGCAATGGCTGCTCCAGGTAAGTTTATCATTAACTAGGATCCCCAAGTCCTTCTCCCTGTCAGATTTACCCAGTGGTTTCCCGTTCAGTGTGTAATGGTGATATTGATTCCTTCTTCCCATGTGTATAACCTTACATTTATCATTGTTAAACCTCATCTGCCACTTTTCAGCCCAAGTTTCCAACTTATCCAGATCCATCTGTAGCAGAATACTATCTTCTCTTGTATTAACTGCTTTACATAGTTTTGTATCATCTGCAAATATCGATATTTTACTGTGTAAACCTTCTACCAGATCATTAATGAATATGTTGAAGAGAACAGGTCCCAATACTGACCCCTGCGGTACCCCACTGGTCACAGCGACCCAGTTAGAGACTATACCATTTATAACCACCCTCTGCTTTCAATCACTAAGCCAGTTACTAACCCATTTACACACATTTTCCCCCAGACCAAGCATTCTCATTTTGTGTACCAACCTCTTGTGCGGCACGGTATCAAACGCTTTGGAAAAATCGAGATATACCACGTCCAATGACTCACCGTGGTCCAGCCTATAGCTTACCTCTTCATAAAAACTGATTAGATTGGTTTGACAGGAGCGATTTCTCATAAACCCATGCTGATATGGAGTTAAACAGTTATTCTCATTGAGATAATCCAGAATAACATCCCTCAGAAACCCTTCAAATATTTTACCAACAATAGAGGTTAGACTTACTGGCCTATAATTTCCAGGTTCACTTTTAGAGCCCTTTTTGAATATTGGCACCACATTTGCTATGCGCCAGTCCTGCAGAACAGATCCTGTCGCTATAGAGTCCCTAAAAATAAGAAATAATGGTTTATCTATTACATTACTTAGTTCCCTTAGTACTCGTGGGTGTATGCCATCCGGACCCGGAGATTTATCTATTTTAATCTTATTTAGCCGATTTCGCACCTCTTCTTGGGTTAGATTGGTGACCCTTAATATAGGGTTTTCATTGTTTCTTGGGATTTCACCTAGCATTTCATTTTCCACCGTGAATACCATGGAGAAGAAGGTGTTTAATATGTTAGCTTTTTCCTCGTCATCTACAACCATTCTTTCCTCACTATTTTTTAAGGGGCCTACATTTTCAGTTTTTATTCTTTTACTATTGATATAGTTGAAGAACAGTTTGGGATTAGTTTTACTCTCCTTAGCAATGTGCTTCTCTGTTTCCTTTTTGGCAGCTTTAATTAGTTTTTTAGATAAAGTATTTTTCTCCCTATAGTTTTTTAGACTTTCCTTTTGAATGACACGCAGCACCTCCCTTGGTAGCGCTGCCCGTCTTCTGACATCATTGGTTGGCTGGCTGTGCCTGTGCGTCCGCCCTGCCCGACACAACGCCCCTCGATGTCTCATATATTTTGACTGCGAGGGTGTGATTGATAGGCATATGCAGTGCATATGTTCGCCTGTCTTCACTCATCTCCCTCCGCCTTCTTCAGACTGTGCGGCCTCATGGCCGCGGCATGCGATAAGGGATCAGCTGAGGCCGCCCAGTCTGAAGCAGGTGTAAGGACATGTGTGAGCGGCGAACATATTTACTGCACAAGGCCATGAATCCCAGCCCCGCAGTGTGAATTTTTGAAAACACACTGGGGGTCTGGGATTCATGGCCATCGTTAACCGCACCGGCCAACATGAAATGAGGTGAGAAGACAGGCAGCGCTCACAGCGCATGGTCAAGGGATAACAAGAGTGCAGACTCCTGTACAGCAACTAACGCTCAGGAGGCTGCGCCCAGCACCAAGGCGTTGTTATTGGACACCTGTGCTGCGTCTCCTTAAAAAGACAAGTCACGCCTCCAATACAGTTTTACTGTACAATGGGCAAAATTGTGTACGTGTTTCATTCAGCGTGTGCAAGTAGAAAAATTTATAGAGCAACCTCTGACTTGTGCAGCATTAATGCTGCACAAGGTGTGGCTCTTGTACTTTGCAACACCTGAGGGGGGGTTAAAGGTTACCTTTGAAATTGGTTCTACTAGGCTTAGGCCTACACTCTGCTCCTCCTGCAGACCCTGGGCTCTAACAACGCCAGTTGGGGCCCGGAAGTGCTGGCTGCACAGAGAAAAACACCCGCCATTGTGTCACTGGGGTTCAGCAACGCCAGCTGTTCCCCTGCTGTGTAGCCGGCAACATGTCCAGCACAAGCCACGCTGGCACAACAGAACAATAGCTGCCACCAGTGCAGGCTTCGGCCTACACTCTGCTCCTCTCCTCCTCCTGCTTACCCTGGGCTCTAACAACGCCAGTTTTTGCCCGGAAGTGCTAGTTGCACAGAGAAAAACACCAGCCAATGTGTCAGTGGGGTTCAGCACCGCCAGCTGTTCCCCTGCTGTGTAGCCAGCATCGTGTCCTGCAAACACCACGCAGGCACCTGAACTGAAATTAAAGGGATCCTGCCCCCCCAGGTGTTTGTATGTATAACAACCACCTTGTACAGCAGTAATGCTGCATTTGTACAAGGTGGCTGACTTTTTCTCCTTTCCCACGTCGAACTCAACACGTACAAACTGTGTCTCATTAGAGACCATTACACTGTCCCTGAGGTGTGATTCTCCTTTTTAAATCGGGGAGACCAAAACATCCAACACCACGGAGACACCATCACGTGTTTCTCAACGCAGTGATTCCAGAACACTGCCCCCATCCCTTATGGGAAATATGCAGATGCATGTAAAGAAGCTGCGGAGACACCATCACGTGTTTCTCGACGCAAGCAGTGAATAGCCAGGCCTTTCCCCGGGAAGGAACAACCACGGGAAGGGCAGCATCCTATGAAGGAAAGCCACCTATACCAAGCATGGTATCCATCCACAGACAGCTGTTTCTTTTTTTTTTTTTTTTTTTCTTCCCTCAGATGGGAAAATCCACGGTCCAGAAATCCAAGACCAAAGAAAAATCCCAAGCAGCTGCGTCAAATCCAAAACACAAAAGCTGTTCCCATCATCATCGGAAAATTTCAGTTTACTACAACATCAGAAAAAACAAGTCAAGACATATTTACAAGGTATCTCCACTTCTTCACCTTCCAAATCCCTTCGGCATCCAGCTCCCCCCTTCTTCTTTTATCCCATAGAAAACACACATACATCTTCCCCAAAATCACTTTTAGACTATTCTTTACTACAATTTCCTTTCTCTTAAAAACATACACATTCCTCACATCCCATAATACTTCCTTTATACATGCAACTATTAACCACAACATTCTCTCCTTCACTCCATCACACATTCTCAAGCCAAACATGAACAACTCGAATGATAACAAGCTCACACCACACAATTCTTTACACAACGGTCCCATTCTTCCAATCACCTCCCTAGCATAATGACAATTCCAAAACACATGTATTACACTTTCCCTTCCACCACACCCACCTCTCGGACACATATCATTTCTCCCCAACCCACGATTCTTCTGAAATTCTCTAACTGGTAACACTCCATGCAAAGACTGCCACACAATCTCACTCTGCCTATTCGTCATACCGTCCAACCGCACTTTCTTCCATACTTTTTCTATATCATTCCCTCTAACCATGTTTATTCCACACTCTGTCTCTCTACATTCAATCATCCTATACACAGCCTTCTTATTACTCAACAACCTAACATCCACATCACACAACTCATACTTCACCAAAAATTTATAAACCCACACATACCATCTAGGCACGTCAAAAGCAACCGGATACCTCAGATCCCTCTCTCGCCACTTCAAACGAAATAAATACGCCCCAAACAAAAACCTACACAGACAAGAAAACTTGCCATCCATCCTAATCACCCTCAACACAAAAACCACAATATTTACACCAAAAAACACCTCAAGGTTTGGAAAACCCAACCCACCTTTTTCTAAACGTTTCACCAAAACCTCCCTCCTAGCCCTCTCCATTCTAGAATTCCACAAAAACACAAACAGAATCCTATTTAACCCCCTCATACACATATACCCCGGCGGAAAGACCACTGCAACATATAAGAAAATAGGCAAAATCACACTTTTAATAACTAAGATTTTTCCAAAAAACTAAAGACTTCTCATCTTCCAAAAACATAACTTCCGCTCAACCTTTCCTTTCGCATCATCCCAACTTTCTTTCCCATCCAAACTCTCTGAAAATTTCACCCCCAAAACCTTAATAGACCCAGTCACCTCATTCACTCCTACATCCTTACTTAAAACCCCTCCCCCAAAAACCTTACACTCACTCTTCTCCCAATTCACCTTAAATGCTGACGCACCACAAAAAATAGACGCTAATAACTTCACCCGCCTCACAGAATACTCTGAATCACACAACACACACACGTCATCCATATAAGCACTAACCTTCCATTCCCTCCCTCCACCTCCTGGCACTTGTACTCCTCTAATCACTTTATCTTTCCTCAACATACAAAGCAACGGTTCAATCGCACAAATAAAAACCTCAGGAGACAAAGGACAACCTTGTCGCACACCTGAAAAAACATTCACTCTTCTACCCACAGAACCATTCATCAAAACACAACTATAAATGTCTTTATATAAGCTCCTCACCCTCCAAACAAAATCAGGCGGAAACCCCATTCTCAATAATACCCGGGAACAAAAAACTATGTGATAACCGATCATACGCCTTTTCAAAGTCCAAACTCAAAACAAATACACACTTCTTCCGACTCATACAGTCCCACAAACAATCTCTCAACATACACACACACTCATGTATACGTCTCCCAGGCACTGCACAACACTGTTAATCCCCAATCACACTCTCTATCACATCACGCATCCTATTCGCCATTACTTTCGCATAGATCTTATAATCGCAATTCAACAACGTTATCGGTCTCCAATTTTTTAAACTCTTCAAATCTCCTTTTTTAGGTATTAACACAACCATCCCTGCACGCATACTCTCAGCCACCTCCATACTAGACCACATATACTTACACACATCCACAAAATCCTTACCAATCACATGCCACATCACCCTATAAAACTCTATAGGAAGACCATCCTCTCCTGGAGTCTTATTTAAAGCCATGCTATTCATTACCTTCCATACCTCATCACCTGTCACCTCACCCATCACTCTCACTCTCTCCATCTCACTCAATTTATTTTCTAATACACTTAGTACATCCTCCTCCAAAGCCTCATCCCTCCACTTCACTGCATACAGCTCCTCATAAAACTTAGCCACCTGTTCACACATATCCTCCCCACTTACCTCTCTTCCATCCTCTGCATTCAAAACACTCATACTCTGCTTTTTCCCAAAAACCTTTTTGAAGAAAAACCTTGAACACCTTTCATCTTGCTCCATTCTATCAATTTTTGCCCTAAAAATAATACTCTTCCCTTTCTCCTCCAAAAACTCATTAATTTCTTTTTTAACCTTTTTTATCCCCTCCTCCACCTCCATTCCGCCTTCCCTCAATTTATACAATAAACATAAACGGACATTCAACTTAACAAACTTTTCCCTCTTAATTGCCGCAAATTCATACCCCACACTTTTAAAAAACTTTTTTGTCTGCCTCTTAACCCAATCCCACCACTCACAAACATTCCCAAAACTTTCCTTACTTTCACACCACTGTTCATACTTTCTCACATACTCCTTCCTCACAGCTTCATTTTCCAACAATTTCACATTTAACTTCCACAAACCCTTTCCAAACACATCACTAACATTAATATCTAACGACCCTATCCTGCTTATATCCAACAGGAATAATATTTTTAGAAATAAAACAATAATCCAACCTGGACTGTGCTCTTCCACTATCAGAAAAAAAGGTATCTAACAAAGGGTTAACCTTACACACACGCTGCATATCACTCAAATCAAAGTCAGTAACTAACTCCAGCAAAACTTTTCCAGACACATCCACATTCACTCCCCCCACATCACAATTCATATCACCCACAATCACCACCGGCACTCTTCCTGGAACAAAAAGCTTCACTTTTTCAAATAATAACTTACGCTCATTTTTTTCTACTGGCGCATAAATATTGATAACACAAAACTTAGCATTTTTATATTCAAAATTTGCTAAGATACACCTCCCCACCTCCACCACCAAATAATTATTCAAAACCACCTCCTGCCCCTTAACTAAAATATCCACACCATCATTTCTATTATTTGCACTACCAGACCATACAGACGCACCATAAGACCACTCATCCCCTTTCACACCATCCACAATCCCACATTCTTGCAAACAAAAAATAGATGCACTCTGCATAGCTAAAAAATCAAGAATTGCTGCTCTCCTCCTCGCTTTCTTAAAAACTCTCACATTTTGAGAAACTATAGAAAAACCCATACTATAAGAACAAAAAACAATGCAAAAATTACCACAAAACTACACACATTACACAAAAAGCCCTTGACAAAGGTCAAGACTCACAGAAAGGAGAGAAAAAAAAACAACAGATCCACTGAGCTTTCATTTTACCCAGTATCACCATTGTCCTCCTCTGCCATTCGGACTGAACAGCAAGTCTCTGAACCACTAGCCCCTTCGTGCTCACTCCATTTTTTTATAGCCGGCCCAATTTTTCTCTTAGGCATACTACTGCATGCCTCATCACTTTCCCCATCCTCCTCCCTCTGACACTTATTCCCACCCCTGTCCTCATCTGAAGAAAGCCCTCCAATATTCTGAGGATCTGAGGGGTGCACAGGGCTCTCAGCTTCAGAAATGCGCACGTCTTCCTCCGTGGCATCCATTGCTTCCTCAAGAGAAAACATTTCAGGCACAGTAGAGTCATCATCTTCTTCCTCATCTTCTTCCTGATCTTCTTCCTTCTTCTTAAACCCCTTCTCTACTTTTTTTGCCGCCAACCAAAACTCCTTATCTTCCTTCTGTGCATCACTCATAGCACCACGGGGTGCTAGCACAATGTCATCTGGAGTCACAGAGCGTCTTTCCCTCTCCTTCTCCCTCTCCCTCCTTTCCTCTCTCTCCATTCTTTCAGATTCCTTTCTGATAATCGCCAACCTCCTCCTTCTCTCCTCCTCCTCTCTCCATTCACTCTCTGAGCGTCTAGGCGCTCTCTGCGGACAATCCTTATATATGTGGTCACTACTACCACACAAATCACAGGTCTTAGCCATCGGGCAATCACCAGCCATATGCCCCTCCTTCTTGCAGTTTCGGCAACACTGCCCCTTCTGGGAGTCTGCCTGGACATGTCCAAAAGAGAAACATCTCCTGCAAAACAGAGGCTGCCCAGGGTACGTCAGGAAACCCCTATGCCCTGCCACAGAGAAGTTCGCCGGAGGGTGTCTGAACCCACCCACACTGCCAGGATCTCTTCTGAACCTTACACGATACTTGTATCGACAATTAAAGATTCCTAAGCAGTTCACTTGCTTCTCTCCCTTTGAAACAAAGTCACAATACTGTGAGAGGAAGCTCTCCAACAATGCAGGTTCAGTAAAGGGGTTATAGACAGTGATAGTCACCTGCCTTTCCTGAAGACCAAACAGTGGTTCACATTTCACTCCCTTCAAACAGGGATCTCTGGCATGATTCCGGAACCACTCATAGATGTTCAGGCAATAATGCTCTGACATAAAAGTAATGTCGTAGTTACCTTGATTAGGGAACTCATTGATACTAAAGATGTTTTCTCGCTTTCCTCCAGCCTTTTCCTCAATAAGGTCACGAACAATAAAGACCACGCTGTTCCTTGCCCGGATAGATGGCTCCAACGTCACTCGGATGGTGTTCCTCACATAACTCATCTTCAAAGCTGTCGGTACAAACGACCACAGAAAAAAACAGAATTCTCTGCAAAAGGGTCTGGATTGCTCCAGAAAACCTCACTCCAGACAGCTGTTTCGGGGTTATTGCCCCTCATCAGTGTGGAGTAGGAATCTGGCTATTAGGAGCAGTGCCTAGTAAAAAGGCTATAAAGGCACAGATGATTGGCCTCGGGGAGACCAAAACATCCAACACCACAGAGACACCATCACGTGTTTCTCAACGCAGTGATTCCAGAACACTGCCCCCATCCCTTATGGGAAATATGCAGATGCATGTAAAGAAGCTGCGGAGACACCATCACGTGTTTCTCGACGCAAGCAGTGAATAGCCAGGCCTTTCCCCGGGAAGGAACAACCACGGGAAGGGCAGCATCCTATGAAGGAAAGCCACCTATACCAAGCATGGTATCCATCCACAGACAGCTGTTTCGGGGTTATTGCCCCTCATCAGTGTGGAGTAGGAATCTGGCTATTAGGAGCAGTGCCTAGTAAAAAGATGGGTGTTTTGGTCTCCCCGAGGCCAATCATCTGTGCCTTTATAGCCTTTTTACTAGGCACTGCTCCTAATAGCCAGATTCCTACTCCACTCTTCTACTTTGTAACACCTGAGGGAGGGTTAAAGGTTACCTTTGAAATTGGATCTACTAGGCTTCAGCCTACACTCTGCTCCTCCTGCAGACCCTGGGCTCTAACACCGCCAGTTTTTGCCCGGAAGTGCTAGCTGCACAGAGAAAAACACCAGCCAATGTGTCAGTGGGGTTTAGCAACGCCAGCTGTTCCCCCGCTGTGTAGCCGGCAACGTGTCCTGCAAACGCAACGCAGACACAAAGCTGCCTCCAGTGCAGGCTTCGGCCTACACTATGCTCCCCCTGCTTACCCTTTGCTCCAACACCGCTAGTTGGGGCTCTAGGAAGACAATCTTGAATAGGCAACGCATCCGTGTTCCAGCACTGCCAGCTGGTTCTCGGCAGTGTTTTTGTCACGGGTACTCTCTCGTGCCCAGCCTGGTTCCAGCACCGTCAGCTGTTTCCGGGTAGTGTCAAGCTCACTGAGACGCCCATGCGTTGCCCCGTCGTGTTGTGGTCGGGTTAGCCAACTCCATGGTGCCTCCAGTTTAGGAGCTTCCTATGTGGGCTGCGTGAATTGGCAGTCAAGGCTGGTTCTGTAGTGCCAGTAGGCCAAGCTCCCCCTGTAGGACTGTTGGGGTTCGGTAACTGCGGCTGCCTCGCGGCCTAGCTGTTCTCTCCTCTCCTGTGGACCTTCTGGTCCACATCCTGGTTCCAGCACCGTCAGCTGGTTCCGGGCAGAGCCTTTGGCTTAGGTGCCTCCTTCTGGGTATCCGAGTTCCGCCAACGCCAGGCGGTCCTTGGTAGTGCTTTTAAGCGTGGGCACTCACAGCTTAGTAACCGTGTTCCAGCACCGTCAGCTGGTCCTCGGTGCCTTCCTATCCTCAGTCTGTTCAGTAAGTCGGGCCTCACTTTGCTAAATCTATTTCATCTCTGTGTTTGTATTTTCATCTTTACTCACAGTCATTATATGTGGGGGGCTGCCTTTTCCTTTGGGGAATTTCTCTGAGGCAAGGTAGGCTTTATTTTTCTATCTTCAGGGCTAGCTAGTTCCTTAGGCTGTGCCGAGTTGCATAGGGAGCGTTAGGAGCAATCCACGGCTATTTCTAGTGTGCGTGATAGGATTAGGGATTGCGGTCAGCAGAGTTCCCACGTCCCAGAGCTCGTTCTTATTTATCAATAACTATCAGGTCATTCCGTGTGCTCTTAACCACCAGGCCCATTATTGTCCTGACCACCAGGTCATAACAGTACAGGTGGCCCAAAGTACTAATGCATCTCAATAGAAGGATAAGAGAAGTTCTGAGACCATTTTTTTTTCTTTGCAGTGTGTTTTGTCTCTCTTTTCCCCTTTACCTCTGGGTGGTTCAGGACACAGGTGTAAACATGGACATTCAAGGTCTGTCCTCTTTGATGGATAATCTCCCTATAAGTGTACAAAACATTCAAGATTTTGTGGTTCAGAATCCGATGTCAGAGCCTAGGATTCCAATTCCTGATTTGTTTTTTGGTGATAGATCTAAGTTCTTGAGTTTCAAAAATAATTGTAAATTGTTTCTTGCCTTGAAACCTCGCTCCTCAGGTGACCCTGTTCAACAAGTAAAGATCATTATTTCTTTGTTACGTGGTGACCCTCAAGACTGGGCATTTTCCCTTGCGCCAGGAGATCCGGCATTGCGTGATGTTGATGCGTTTTTCCTGGCGCTTGGATTGCATTATGACGAACCTAATTCAGTGGATCAGGCAGAGAAAATCTTGATGGCTCTGTGTCAGGGTCAGGATGAAGCGGAGATATATTGTCAGAAGTTTAGAAAGTGGTCTGTGCTCACTCAGTGGAATGAATGTGCCCTGGCAGCAATCTTCAGAAAGGGTCTCTCTGAAGCCCTTAAGGATGTCATGGTGGGATTTCCCATGCCTGCTGGTCTGAATGAGTCTATGTCTTTGGCCATTCAGATCGATCGACGCTTGCGTGAGCGTAAAGCTGTGCACCATTTGGCGGTACTATCTGAGCATGGGCCTGAGCCTATGCAATGTGATAGGACTTTGACCAGAGCTGAACGGCAAGAACACAGACGTCGGAATGGGCTATGTTTTTACTGTGGTGATTCCACTCATGTTATCTCCGATTGTCCTAAGCGCACTAAGGGGTTCGCTAGGTCTGCCACCATTGGTACGGTACAGTCTAAATTTCTATTGTCCTTTACTCTGATTTGCTCTTTGTCATCCTATTCTGTTATGGCATTTGTGGATTCAGGCGCTGCCCTGAATTTGATGGACTTGGAGTATGCTAGGCGCTGTGGTTTTTTCTTGGAGCCCTTGCAGTATCCTATTCCATTGAGAGGAATTGATGCTACCCTTTGGCCAAGAATAAGCCTCAGTACTGGACCCAATTGACCATGTGCATGGCTCCTGCACATCAGGAGGATATCCGCTTTCTGGTGTTGCAAAATCTGCATGATGTGGTCGTTTTGGGGTTGCCATGGCTACAGGTTCATAATCCAGTATTGGACTGGAAATCTATGTCTGTGTCCAGCTGGGGTTGCCAGGGGGTACATGGTGATGTTCCATTTTTGTCTATTTCGTCTTCCACTCCTTCTGAAGTTCCAGAGTTTTTGTCGGATTATCGGGATGTATTTGATGAGCTCAAAGCCAGTGCCCTACCTCCTCATAGGGATTGCGATTGTGCAATTAATTTGATTCCTGGTAGTAAGTTTCCTAAGGGCTGATTGTTCAATTTATCTGTGCCAGAACACGCCGCTATGCGGAGTTATATAAAGGAATCCTTGGAGAAAGGCCATATTCGCCCGTCGTCATCACCGTTAGGAGCAGGGTTCTTTTTTGTGGCCAAGAAGGATGGTTCTTTGAGACCTTGTATTGATTACCGCCTTCTTAATAAAATTACAGTCAAATTTCAGTATCCTTTGCCGTTGCTGTCTGATTTGTTTGCTCGTATTAAAGGGGCTAGTTGGTTCACCAAGATAGATCTTCGAGGGGCGTATAATCTTGTGCGTATTAAACAAGGCGATGAATGGAAAACAGCATTTAATACGCCCGAGGGCCATTTTGAGTACCTGGTTATGCCATTCGGGCTTTCCAATGCTCCATCAGTATTTCAGTCCTTTATGCATGACTGTTGTGAATTCTGTGGCCAAGCTCCCTCCTGTGGTCGTGAGTGGTACTTCGGCTGGTTCTGTCTATGAGCTTCCTTTGGTGGATGAGAGTGGTACTGCGGCTTCTGAGTTTCCTTCCTCAGGTGATGAGGTTAAGTCGTTAGGTGCTGCTCTATTTAACTCCACCTAGTGCTTTGATCCTGGCCTCCAGTCAATGTTCTAGTATTGGTCTTGCTTTCTCCTGGATCGTTCCTGTGGCCTGTCTTCCTGCATAAGCTAAATTTTGCTTGTGTTATTTTTGTTTGCTATTTTTTCTGTCCAGCTTGCTATATTGGTTTTTCTTGCTTGCTGGAAGCTCTGGGACGCAGAGGGAGCACCTCCGTACCGTTAGTCGGTGCGGAGGGTCTTTTTGCTCCCTCTGCGTGGTTGTTTGTAGGGTTTTGTGTTGACCGCAAAGCAATCTTTCCTATCTTCGGTCTGTTCAGTAAGTTGGGCCTCACTTTGCTAAATCTATTTCATCTCTGCGTTTGTATTTTCATCTCAACTCACAGTCATTATATGTGGGGGGCTGCCTTTTCCTTTGGGGTATTTCTTTGAGGCAAGCTAGGCTTATTTTTCTTTCTTAGGGCTAGCTAGTTTCTCAGGCTGTGCTCGAGGCGCATAGGTCTGGTCAGGAGCGCTCCACGGCTACCTCTAGTGTGGTTGGATAGGATTAGGGATTGCGGTCAGCAGAGTTCCCACGTCTCAGAGCTCGTCCTATGTTTTTGGTAATTGTCAGGTCACTTTGTGTGCTCTGAGCTTCAAGGTCCATTGTGGTTCTGAATTACCTGTTCATAACAGTACTGGAGGCCCAAATTACTAATGCTTCTCAATAGAGGGAAAAGAGAAGTTCTGAGACCATTTTTTTTTCTTTGCACTGTGTTCTGTCTTTCTTTTCCCCTTTACATCAGAGTGGTTCAGAACACAGGTGTGGACATGGACATTCAGGGTCTGCTCTCTTTGATGGATAATCTCGCTATAAATGTACAGAATATTCAAGATTTAGTGGTTCAGAATCCTATGTTAGAACCTAAAATTCCTATTCCTGAGTTATTTTCTGGAGATAGAGCTAAGTTTTTGAATTTTAAAAATAATTGTAAACTATTTCTGGCTTTGAAACCCCGCTCCTCTGGTGACCCAGTTCAACAAGTTAAGATCATTATTTCTTTATTACGTGGCGACCCTCAAGACTGGGCATTTTCCCTTGCGCCAGGAGATCCTGCATTATGTAATATTGATGCGTTTTTTCTGGCGCTCGGATTGCTGTACGATGAACCTAATTCAGTGGATCAGGCAGAGAAAAATTTGCTGGCTCTGTGTCAGGGTCAGGATGAGATAGAGATTTATTGTCAGAAGTTTAGAAAGTGGTCCGTGCTCACTCAATGGAATGAATGTGCGCTGGCAGCTATTTTCAGAAAGGGTCTCTCTGAAGCCCTTAAGGATGTCATGGTGGGATTTCCTATGCCTGCTGGTCTGAATGAGTCTATGTCTTTGGCCATTCAGATCGGTCGACGCTTGCGTGAGCGTAAATCTGTGCACCATTTGGCGGTATTATCTGAGCATAAACCTGAGCCTATGCAGTGCGATAGGACTTTGACCAGAGCTGAAAGGCAAGAACACAGACGTCCGAATGGGCTATGTTTCTACTGTGGTGATTCCACTCATGCTATCTCCGATTGTCCTAAGCGCACTAAGCGGTTCGCTAGGTCTGCCACCATTGGTACGGTACAGTCGAAATTTCTTTTGTCCGTTACTTTGATCTGCTCTTTGTCTTCCTATTCTGTTATGGCATTTGTGGATTCAGGCGCTGCCCTGAATTTGATGGACTTGGAGTTTGCTAGGCGCTGTGGGTTTGTCTTGGAGCCCTTGCAGTGTCCTATTCCATTGAGAGGAATTGATGCTACGCCTTTGGCCAAGAATAAGCCTCAGTATTGGACCCAGCTGACCATGTGCATGGCTCCTGCGCACCAGGAGGATATTCGCTTTCTGGTGTTGCATAATCTGCATGATGTGGTCGTGTTGGGGTTGCCATGGCTACAAGTCCATAACCCAGTATTAGATTGGAAATCAATGTCTGTGTCCAGCTGGGGTTGTCAGGGGGTACATGGTGATGTTCCATTTCTGTCTATCTCATCATCCACCCCTTCTGAGGTACCAGAGTTCTTGTCTGATTACCGGGATGTGTTCGATGAGCCCAAGTCCAATGCCCTACCTCCGCATAGGGATTGTGATTGTGGTATCGATTTGATTCCTGGTAGCAAGTTTCCTAAGGGTCGACTGTTTAATTTATCTGTACCTGAGCACGCCGCTATGCGGAGTTACGTGAAGGAGTCTTTGGAGAAGGGTCATATTCGCCCGTCGTCGTCGCCATTGGGAGCGGGGTTCTTTTTTGTGGCCAAGAAGGATGGTTCGCTGAGACCTTGTATTGATTACCGCCTTCTAAATAAAATTACGGTCAAATTTCAGTACCCCTTGCCGCTGCTGTCTGATTTGTTTGCTCGGATTAAGGGGGCTAGTTGGTTCACCAAGATAGATCTTCGTGGTGCATATAATCTTGTGCGTATTAAACGGGGCGATGAATGGAAAACAGCATTTAATACGCCTGAAGGCCATTTTGAGTACCTGGTTATGCCATTCGGGCTTTCTAATGCTCCATCAGTGTTTCAGTCCTTTATGCATGACATTTTCCGAGATTACCTGGATAAATTCCTGATTGTATACTTGGATGATATTTTGGTCTTCTCGGATGATTGGGAGTCTCATGTGAAGCAGGTCAGAATGGTGTTCCAGGTCCTGAGTGCTAATTCTTTGTTTGTGAAGGGGTCAAAGTGTCTCTTTGGTGTTCAGAAGGTTTCATTTTTGGGGTTCATTTTTTCTCCTTCTACTATCGAGATGGACCCTGTTAAAGTTCAGGCCATTTATGATTGGACTCAGCCAACATCTCTGAAGAGTCTGCAGAAGTTCCTGGGCTTTGCTAATTTTTATCGTCGCTTCATCAAAAATTTTTCTAGTATTGCTAAACCGTTGACTGATTTAACCAAGAAGGGTGCTGATGTGGTCAATTGGTCTTCTGCTGCTGTGGAAGCTTTTCAGGAGTTGAAGCGTCGTTTTTCTTCTGCTCCTGTGTTGTGCCAACCAGATGTTTCGCTTCCGTTCCAGGTCGAGGTTGATGCTTCTGAAATTGGAGCAGGGGCTGTTTTGTCGCAGAGAAGTTCTGATTGCTCGGTGATGAAACCATGCGCCTTCTTTTCCAGGAAATTTTCACCTGCTGAGCGAAATTATGATGTTGGCAATCGAGAGTTGCTAGCCATGAAGTGGGCATTCGAGGAGTGGCGTCATTGGCTTGAAGGAGCTAAGCATCGCGTGGTGGTCTTGACTGATCACAAGAACTTGACTTATCTCGAGTCTGCCAAACGGTTGAATCCTAGACAGGCTCGTTGGTCGCTGTTTTTCTCCCGTTTTGACTTTGTGGTTTCGTACCTTCCGGGCTCTAAAAATGTGAAGGCGGATGCCCTGTCTAGGAGTTTTGTGCCCGATTCTCCGGGTTTGCCTGAGCCGGAGGGTGTTCTCAAAGAGGGGGTAATTTTGTCTGCCATCGCCCCTGATTTGCGGCGGGTGCTGCAAAAATTTCAGGCTAATAGACCTGACCGTTGCCCAGCGGAGAAACTTTGTCCCTGATAGGTGGACGAATAAAGTTATCTCTGAGGTTCATTGTTCGGTGTTGGCTGGTCATCCTGGAATCTTTGGTACCAGAGATTTGGTGGCTAGATCCTTTTGGTGGCCGTCTCTGTCGCGGGATGTGCGTTCTTTCGTGCAGTCCTGTGGGATTTGTGCTTGGGCTAAGACCTGCTGTTCTCGTGCCAGTGGGTTGCTTTTGCCCTTGCCGGTCCCGAAGAGGCCTTGGACACATATCTCTATGGATTTTATTTCGGATCTCCCCGTCTCTCAAAGAATGTCGGTCATTTGGGTGGTTTGTGATCGCTTCTCTAAGATGGTCCATTTGGTGCCCTTGTCTAAATTGCCTTCCTCCTCTGATTTGGTGCCATTGTTTTTCCAGCATGTGGTTCGTTTACATGGCATTCCAGAGAACATCGTTTCTGACAGAGGTTCCCAGTTTGTTTCGAGGTTTTGGCGAGCCTTTTGTGCTAGGATGGGCATTGATTTGTCTTTTTCCTCGGCTTTCCATCCTCAGACAAATGGCCAGACTGAACAAACCAATCAGACCTTGGAAACATATCTGAGATGTTTTGTTTCTGCTGATCAGGATGATTGGGTGTCCTTTTTGCCTTTGGCTGAGTTCGCCCTTAATAATCGGGCCAGCTCAGCTACTTTGGTTTCGCCGTTTTTCTGCAATTCTGGGTTCCACCCTCGTTTCTCTTCAGGGCAGGTTGAGTCTTCGGACTGTCCTGGTGTGGATACTGTGGTGGATAGGTTGCAGCAGATTTGGACTCATGTAGTGGACAATTTGACTTTGTCCCAGGAGAAGGCTCAAAGTTTCGCTAACCGCAGGCGCTGTGTGGGTCCCCGACTTCGTGTTGGGAATTTGGTTTGGTTGTCATCTCGTTATATTCCTATGAATGTTTCCTCTCCTAAGTTTAAGCCTCGTTTCATTGGTCCATATAGGATTTCTGAGGTTCTTAATCCTGTGTCTTTTCATTTGACTCTTCCAGTTTCTTTTTCCATCCATAACGTGTTCCAAATGTCATTGTTGCGGAGATACGTGGCACCTGTGGTTCCATCTATTGATCCTCCTGCTCCGGTTTTGGTCGAAGGGGAGTTGGAGTATATAGTGGAGAAGATTTTGGATTCTCGTGTTTCGAGACGGAAACTCCAGTATCTGGTTAAGTGGAAAGGTTATGGTCAGGAAGATAATTCCTGGGTCTTTGCCTCTGATGTCCATGCTGCCGATCTGGTTCGTGCCTTTCATGTGGCTCATCCTGGTCGGCCTGGGGGCTCTGGTGAGGGTTCGGTGACCCCTCCTCAAGGGAGAAGTACTGTTGTGAATTCTGTGGCCAAGCTCCCTCCTGTGGTCGTGAGTGGTACTTCGGCTGGTTCTGTCTATGAGCTTCCTTTGGTGGATGAGAGTGGTACTGCGGCTTCTGAGTTTCCTTCCTCAGGTGATGAGGTTAAGTCGTTAGGTGCTGCTCTATTTAACTCCACCTAGTGCTTTGATCCTGGCCTCCAGTCAATGTTCTAGTATTGGTCTTGCTCTCTCCTGGATCGTTCCTGTGGCCTGTCTTCCTGCATAAGCTAAGTTTTGCTTGTGTTATTTTTGTTTGCTATTTTTTCTGTCCAGCTTGCTATATTGGTTTTTCTTGCTTGCTGGAAGCTCTGGGACGCAGAGGGAGCACCTCCGTACCGTTAGTCGGTGCGGAGGGTCTTTTTGCCCCCTCTGCGTGGTTGTTTGTAGGGTTTTGTGTTGACCGCAAAGCAATCTTTCCTATCTTTGGTCTGTTCAGTAAGTTGGGCCTCACTTTGCTAAATCTATTTCATCTCTGCGTTTGTATTTTCATCTCAACTCACAGTCATTATATGTGGGGGCTGCCTTTTCCTTTGGGGTATTTCTCTGAGGCAAGCTAGGCTTATTTTTCTTTCTTAGGGCTAGCTAGTTTCTCAGGCTGTGCTCGAGGCGCATAGGTCTGGTCAGGAGCGCTCCACGGCTACCTCTAGTGTGGTTGGATAGGATTAGGGATTGCGGTCAGCAGAGTTCCCACGTCTCAGAGCTCGTCCTATGTTTTTGGTAATTGTCAGGTCACTTTGTGTGCTCTGAACTTCAAGGTCCATTGTGGTTTTGAATTTCTTGTTCATAACACATGACATCTTCCGAGAGTACCTGGATAAATTCCTGATTGTGCATTTGGATGATATTTTGGTCTTTTCAGATGATTGGGAGTCTCATGTGAAGCAGGTCAGAATGGTGTTCTAGGTCCTTCGTGCGAATTCCTTGTTTGTGAAGGGGTCAAAGTGTCTCTTTGGAGTTCAGAAGGTTTCATTTTTGGGGTTCATTTTTTCCCCTTCTACTATCGAGATGGACCCTGTTAAAGTCCAGGCCATTTACGATTGGACTCAGCGGACATCTGTGAAGAGCCTGCAAAAGTTCCTGGGCTTTGCTAATTTTTATCGGCGCTTCATCGCTAATTTTTCTAGTGTTGCGAAACCGTTGTCTGATTTGACCAAGAAGGGTGCTGATGTGGTCAATTGGTCTTCTGCAGCTGTAGAGGCTTTTCAGGAGTTGAAGCGTCATTTTTCTTCTGCCCCTGTGTTGTGCCAGCCAGATGTTTCGCTCCCGTTTCAGGTTGAGGTTGATGCTTCTGAGATTGGAGCAGGAGCTGTTTTGTCGCAAAGAAGTTCTGATGGCTCAGTGATGAAGCCATGTGCTTTCTTTTCTAGAAAGTTTTCGCCTGCTGAGCGTAATTATGATGTTGGTAATCGAGAGTTGTTGGCCATGAAGTGGGCATTCGAGGAGTGGCGTCATTGGCTTGAAGGAGCCAAGCATCGCGTGGTGGTCTTGACAGATCACAAGAATTTGACTTATCTTGAGTCTTCCAAATGGTTGAATCCGAGACAGGCTCGATGGTCATTATTTTTCTCCCGTTTTGATTTTGTGGTTTCGTACCTTCCGGGCTCTAAGAATGTGAAGGCTGATGCCCTGTCAAGGAGTTTTGTGCCTGACTCTCCGGGTGTTCCTGAGCCGGCGGGTATTCTCAAAGAGGGGGTAATTTTGTCTGCCATCTCCCCTGATTTGCGGCGGGTGCTGCAAAAATTTCAGGCTGATAGACCTGACCGTTGCCCAGCGGAGAAACTGTTTGTCCCTGATAGATGGACTAGTAGAGTTATCTCTGAGATTCATTGTTCAGTGTTGGCTGGGCATCCTGGAATCATTGGTAACAGAGATTTGGTGGCTAGATCCTTTTGGTGGCCGTCTTTGTCACGGGATGTGCGTTCTTTTGTGCAGTCCTGTGGGACTTGTGCTCGGGCTAAGCCCTGCTGTTCTCATGCCAGTGGGTTGTTTTTGCCCTTGCCGGTCCCGAAGAGGCCCTGGACGCATATTTCTATGGATTTTAATTCGGATCTCCCCGACTCTCAAAAGATGTCGGTCATTTGGGTGGTTTGTGATCGCTTATCTAAGATGGTCCATTTGGTACCTTTGTCTAAATTGCCTTCCTCCTCTGATTTGGTGCCATTATTTTTCCAGCATGTGGTTCGTTTACATGGTATCCCGGAGAACAGCGTTTCTGACAGAGGTTCACAGTTTGTTTCGAGGTTTTGGCCATCCTTTTGTGCTAGGATGGGCATTGATTTGTATTTTTCCTCGGCTTTCCATCCTCAGACAAATGGCCAAACCGAACGAACTAAACAAACTTTGGAAATATATCTGAGATGCTTTGTTTCTGCTGATCAGGATGATTGGGTGTCCTTTTTGCCATTGGCTGAGTTCGCCCTTAATAATCGGGCCAGCTCGGCTACTTTGGTTTCGCCATTTTTCTGCAATTCTGGTTTCAATCCTCGTTTCTCTTCAGGGCAGGTTGAGTCTTCGGACTGTCCTGGTGTAGATACTGTGGTGGATAGGTTGCAGCAGATTTGGACTCATGTGGTAGACAATTTGACATTGTCCCAGGAGAAGGCTCAACGTTTCGCTAACCGCCGGCGCTGTGTGGGTCCCCGACTTCGTGTTGGGGATTTTGTTTGGTTGTCGTCTCGTTATGTTCCTATGAAGGTTTCCTCTCCTAAGTTTAAGCCTCGTTTCATTGGTCCATATAAGATTTCTGAGGTTATCAATCCTGTGTCATTTCGTTTGGCCCTTGCTGCTTCTTTTGCCATCCATAATGTGTTCCATAGGTCGTTATTGCGGAGATACGTGGCCCTTTGGTTCCATCCGTTGATCCTCCTGCCCCGCTGTTGGTTGAGGGGGAGTTGGAGTATGTGGTGGAGAAGATTTTGGATTCTCGTATTTCGAGACAGAAACTCCAGTACCTGGTCAAGTGGAAGGGTTATGGTCAGGAAGAAAATTCCTGGGTTTTTGCCTCTGATGTTCATGCTGCCGATCTGGTTTGTGCCTTTCATTTGGCTCATCCTGGTCGGCATGGGGGCTCTGGTGAGGGTTCGGTGACCCCTCCTCAAGGGGGGGGGGGGGGTACTGTTGTGAATTCTGTTGTCGGGCTCCCTCCTGTGGTCATGAATGGTACTTCGGCTGGTTCTGTCCATGGACTTCCTCTGGTGGGTGTTTCTGAGTTTCCTTCCACAGGTGACAAGGTTAATTCGTTAGCTGGCTGCTCTATTTAACTCCACTTAGATCTTTGCTCCATGCCACCTGTCAATGTTCCAGTATTGGTCTAGTTCTCTCCTGGATCGTTCTTGTGACCTGTCTTCCCAGCAGAAGCTAAGTTCCTGCTTGTATTTTCTTTGGTTTGCTATTTTTCTGTCCAGCTTGCTATTTTTATTGTTGTCTTGCTTGCTGGAAGCTCTGGGATGCAGAGGGAGCACCTCCGCACCGTGAGTCGGTGCGGAGGGTCTTTTTGCGCCCTCTGCGTGGTCTTTTTGTAGGGTTTTGTGCTGACAGCAAAGCAACCTTTCCTATCCTCAGTCTGTTCAGTAAGTCGGGCCTCACTTTGCTAAATCTATTTAATCTCTGTGTTTGTATTTTCATCTTTACTCACAGTCATTATATGTGGGGGGCTGCCTTTTCCTTTGGGGAATTTCTATGAGGCAAGGTAGGCTTTATTTTTCTATGTACAGGGCTAGCTAGTTCCTTAGGATGTGCCGAGTTGCATAGGGAGCGTTAGGAGCAATCCACGTCTATTTCTAGTGTGCGTGATAGGATTAGGGATTGCGGTCAGCAGAGTTCCCACTGTTGTGAATTCTGTGGCTGAATTCACTCCTGTGGTCACAAGTCGTACTGCAGCTTCTGAGCTTCCTCCCTCAGGTGTTCTGGTGAGCTCGTTGGCTGCTTTGTTATTTAACTCCACCTGATTCTGTCTTCCTTGCTCCTTGTCAATGTTCCAGTGTTGGACCTGAGCTTCTGGATCTTTCCTGTGGCCTGCTGCTCTGCTTAGATAAGTGCTTTTTGCTTTTGTTGCTACTTTTTCTGTCCAGCTTGTCTATTCGTTTTTGCTGGAAGCTCTGAGACGCAAAGGGTGCACCGCCGTGCCGTTAGTTCGGCACGGTGGGTCTTTTTGCCCCCTTTGCGTGGTTTTTTGCTTTAGGGTTTTTTGTAGACTGCAAAGTTCTCTTTGCTATCCTCGCTCTATCTAGAATATCGGGCCTCACTTTGCTGAATCTATTTCATCCCTACGTTTGTCTTTTCATCTTGCTAACAGTCATTATATGTGGGGGGCTGCCTTTTCCTTTGGGGTATTTCTCTGAGGCAAGTCAGGCTTGTTTTTCTATCTTCAGGCTAGTCAGCTCCTCAGGCTGTGCCGAGTTGCATAGGTAGTGACAGGCGCAATCCACAGCTGCCTTTAGTTGTGTTTAGGATAGGTTCAGGTATTGCGGTCTACAGAGATTCCACGTCTCAGAGCTCGTTCTATTGCTTTTTGGGTTATTGTCAGATCACTGTATGTGCTCTGATTGCTGGCACACTGTGTCACTGGATTGCCTACATAACAGTACAAGGAGCCAAAACCTAATGATTCTCAATAGAGGGAAAAAAGAAGTTCTGACATCATTTTTTTTTCTCAGCTCTGTGTTCAGTCTTTTTTTTCCCCTAGACATTTGGGTGTTTCAGGACACAGGTGTGGATATGGATATTCAGGGTCTGTGCTCTTCAATGGATAATCTCGTTACAAATGTACAAAGGATTCAAGATACTATTGATCAGAAATCTATGTTAGAACCAAGAATTCCTATTCCTGATTTGTTTTTTGGTGATAGAACTAAGTTTCTTAATTTCAAAAATAATTGTAAGCTATTTCTGGCCTTGAAACCTCATTCTTCTGGTAATCCTATTCAACAGGTTTTGATTATTATTTCTTTTTTGCGCGGCGACCCTCAGGACTGGGCATTTTCTCTTGCGCCAGGAGACCCTGCATTGAGTAATGTCAATGCGTTTTTCCTGGCGCTCGGATTGCTTTACGATGAGCCTAATTCAGTGGATCAGGCTGAGAAAAATTTGCTGGCTTTGTGCCAGGGTCAGGATGATATAGAAGTATATTGTCAGAAAATTAGGAAGTGGTCAGTACTCACTCTGTGGAATGAATATGCGCTGGCAGCTTTGTTCAGAAAGGGTCTCTCTGAGGCTCTTAAGGATGTCATGGTGGGTTTTCCTATGCCTGCTGGTTTGAATGAGTCTATGTCTTTGGCCATTCAGATCGGTCGACGCTTGCGCGAGCGTAAATCTGTGCACCATTTGGCGGTATTGTCTAAGATTAAACCTGAGCCTATGCAGTGCGATAGGACTATGACCAGAGTTGAACGGCAAGAACACAGACGTCTGAATGGTCTGTGTTTCTACTGTGGTGATTCCACTCATGCTATTTCTGATTGTCCTAAGCGCACTAAGCGGTTCGATAGGTCTGCCGTCATTGGTACTGTACAATCCAAATTCCTTCTGTCCATTACCTTGATATGCTCTTTGTCATCGTATTCTGTCATGGCGTTTGTGGATTCATGCGCTGCCCTGAATCTGATGGATTTGGATTATGCTAAACGTTGTGGGTTTTTCTTGGAGCCTTTGCGGTGTCCTATTCCGTTGAGAGGAATTGATGCTACACCTTTGGCCAAGAATAAACCTCAGTACTGGACCCAGCTGACCATGTGCATGGCTCCTGCACATCAGGAAGTTATTCTCTTTCTGGTGCTACATAATCTGCATGATGTGGTCGTGTTGGGGTTGCCATGGCTGCAAACCCATAATCCAGTATTGGATTGGAACTCTATGTCGGTATCCAGCTGGGGTTGTCAGGGGGTACATGGTGATGTTCCATTTTTGTCTATTTCGTCATCCACTCCTTCTGAGGTCCCAGAGTTCTTGTCTGATTATCAGGATGTATTTGAAGAGCCCAAGTCCGATGCCCTACCTCCGCATAGGGATTGTGATTGTGCTATCAATTTGATTCCTGGTAGTAAATTCCCTAAAGGTCGATTATTTAATTTATCCGTGCCTGAACACGCCGCTATGCGCAGTTATGTGAAGGAATCCCTGGAGAAGGGACATATTCGCCCATCGTCATCACCACTGGGAGCAGGGTTCTTTTTTGTAGCCAAGAAGGATGGTTCGCTGAGACCATGTATTGATTACCGCCTTCTTAATAAGATCACTGTTAAATTTCAGTATCCCTTGCCATTGTTATCTGACTTGTTTGCTCGGATTAAGGGGGCTAGTTGGTTCACTAAGATAGATCTTCGTGGTGCGTATAATCTGGTGAGAATCAGGCAAGGAGATGAATGGAAAAATGCATTTAATACGCCCGAGGGTCATTTTGAGTATCTAGTGATGCCGTTCGGACTTGCCAATGCTCCATCTGTGTTTCAGTCTTTTATGCATGACATCTTCCGTGAGTATCTGGATAAATTCCTGATTGTTTACTTGGATGACATTTTGATCTTCTCAGATGATTGGGACTCTCATGTGAAGCAGGTCAGAATGGTTTTCCAGGTCCTGCGTGCTAATTCTTTGTTTGTGAAGGGATCAAAGTGTCTCTTCGGTGTGCAGAAAGTTTCATTTTTGGGGTTCATCTTTTCCCCTTCTACTATCGAGATGGATCCGGTTAAGGTCCAAGCCATCCAGGATTGGACTCAGCCGACATCTCTGAAAAGTCTGCAAAAATTCCTGGGCTTTGCTAATTTTTATCGTCGCTTCATCTGTAATTTTTCTAGCATTGCCAAACCATTGACCGATTTGACCAAGAAGGGTGCTGATTTGGTTAATTGGTCTTCTGCTGCTGTGGAGGCTTTTTAGGAGTTGAAGCGTCGTTTTTGTTCTGCCCCTGTGTTGTGTCAACCAGATGTTTCTCTTCCGTTCCAGGTCGAGGTTGATGTTTCTGAGATTGGAGCAGGGGCGGTTTTGTCACAGAGAGGTTCTGGTTGCTCAGTGTTGAAACCATGTGCTTTCTTTTCCAGGAAGTTTTCGGCTGCTGAGCGTAATTATGATGTGGGCAACCGAGAGTTGCTGGCCATGAAGTGGGCATTCGAGGAATGGCGTCATTGGCTTGAAGGAGCTAAGCATCGCGTGGTGGTATTGACTGATCATAAGAACCTTACTTATCTCGAGTCTGCCAAGCGCTTGAATCCTAGACAGGCCCGTTGGTCGTTATTTTTTGCCCGCTTCGATTTTGTGATTTCGTACCTTCCGGGCTCTAAAAATGTTAAGGCGGATGCTCTGTCTAGGAGTTTTGTGCCCGACTCTCCGGGTTCATCTGAGCCGGCGAGTATCCTCAAGGAAGGAGTCATTGTGTCTGCCATCTCCCCTGATTTGCGGCGAGTGTTGCAAAAATTTCAGGCGAATAATCCTGATCGTTGTCCGGCGGAGAAACTGTTCGTCCCTGATAGGTGGACTACTAAAGTTATCTCTGAACTTCATTGTTCGGTGTTGGCTGGTCATCCTGGAATATTTGGTACCAGAGAGTTGGTGGCTAGATCCTTCTGGTGGCCATCTCTGTCACGGGATGTACGTACTTTTGTGCAGTCCTGTGGGATTTGTGCTAGGGCTAAGCCCTGCTGTTCAAGTGCCAGTGGGTTGCTTTTGCCCTTGCCGGTCCCAAAGAGGCCTTGGACACATATTTCGATGGATTTCATTTCTGACCTTCCCGTTTCTCAAAAGATGTCAGTCATTTGGGTGGTCTGTGATCGCTTTTCTAAAATGGTCCATCTGGTGCCCTTGGTTAAATTGCCTTCCTCCTCTGATTTGGTGCCTTTGTTCTTCCAGCATGTGGTTCGTTTGCATGGCATTCCTGAGAATATTGTTTCTGACAGAGGTTCCCAGTTTGTTTCGAGGTTTTGGCGAGCCTTTTGTGGTAGGATGGGCATTGACCTGTCTTTTTCCTTGGCTTTCCATCCTCAGACTAATGGCCAGACCGAACGAACCAATCAGACCTTGGAGACATATCTGAGATGTTTTGTTTCTGCAGACCAGGATGATTGGGTGTCCTTTTTGCCGTTGGCTGAGTTCGCCCTTAATAATCGGGCCAGCTCGGCTACCTTGGTCTCTCCATTTTTCTGCAATTCTGGGTTCCATCCTCGTTTCTCTTCAGGACAGGTTGAGTCTTCGGACTGTCCTGGTGTGGATTCTGTGGTGGACAGGTTGCAGCAGATCTGGACTCAGGTAGTGGACAATTTGACCTTGTCCCAGGAGAAGGCTCAACTTTTCGCTAATCGCAGACGCCGTGTGGGTCCCCGACTTCGTGTTGGGGATCTGGTTTGGTTATCTTTTCGTCATATTCCTATGAAGGTTTCCTCTCCTAAATTTAAACCTCGTTTTATTGGTCCGTATAGGATTTCTGAGATTCTCAATCCTGTGTCTTTTCGTCTGACCCTCCCAGACTCCTTTTCCATACATAATGTATTCCATAGGTCGTTGTTGCGGAGATACGTGGCACCTATGGTTCCATCTGTTGAGCCTCCTGCCCCGGTTTTGGTGGAGGGGGAATTGGAGTATATTGTGGAGAAAATTTTGGATTCTCGTGTTTCTAGACGGAAATTCCAGTATCTGGTTAAATGGAAGGGTTATGCTCAGGAAGATAATTCCTGGGTTTTTGCCTCTGATGTCCATGCTCCAGATCTTGTTCGTGCCTTTCATGTGGCTCATCCTGGTCGGCCTGGGGGCTCTGGTGAGGGTTCGGTGACCCCTCCTCAAGGGGGGGGGTACTGTTGTGAATTCTGTGGCTGAATTCACTCCTGTGGTCACAAGTGGTACTGCAGCTTCTGAGCTTCCTCCCTCAGGTGTTCTGGTGAGCTCGTTGGCTGCTTTGTTATTTAACTCCACCTGATTCTGTCTTCCTTGCTCCTTGTCAATGTTCCAGTGTTGGACCTGAGCTTCTGGATCTTTCCTGTGGCCTGCTGCTCTGCTTAGATAAGTGCTTTTTGCTTTTGTTGCTACTTTTTCTGTCCAGCTTGTCTATTCATTTTTGCTGGAAGCTCTGAGACGCAAAGGGTGCACCGCCGTGCCGTTAGTTCGGCACGGTGGGTCTTTTTGCCCCCTTTGCGTGGTTTTTTGCTTTAGGGTTTTTTGTAGACTGCAAAGTTCTCTTTGCTATCCTCGCTCTATCTAGAATATCGGGCCTCACTTTGCTGAATCTATTTCATCCCTACGTTTGTCTTTTCATCTTGCTAACAGTCATTATATGTGGGGGGCTGCCTTTTCCTTTGGGGTATTTCTCTGAGGCAAGTCAGGCTTGTTTTTCTATCTTCAGGCTAGTCAGCTCCTCAGGCTGTGCCGAGTTGCATAGGTAGTGACAGGCGCAATCCACAGCTGCCTTTAGTTGTGTTTAGGATAGGTTCAGGTATTGCGGTCTACAGAGATTCCACGTCTCAGAGCTCGTTCTATTGTTTTTGGGTTATTGTCAGATCACTGTATGTGCTCTGATTGCTGGCACACTGTGTCACTGGATTGCCTACATAACATCCCACGTCCCAGAGCTCGTCCTTATTTATCAATAACTATCAGGTCATTCCGTGTGCTCTTAACCACCAGGTCCATTATTGTCCTGACCACCAGGTCATAACAGTCCACATCCTGGTTCCAGCACCGTCAGCTGGTTCCGGGCAGAGCCTTTGGCTTAGGTGCCTCCTTCTGGGTATCCGAGTTCCGCCAACGCCAGGTGGTCCTTGGTAGTGCTTTTAAGCGCGGGCACCTACAGCTTTGTAACCGTGTTCCAGCACCGTCAGCTGGTCCTCGGTGCCATTGGCTCTTGCACACTTGGGCAACCCATCCGTGTTCCAGCACCGCCAGCTGGTTCTCGGCAGTGTTTTTGTCACGGGTACTCCCTCGTGCCCAGCCTGGTTCCAGCACCGTCAGCTGTTTCCGGGTAGTGTCAAGCTCACTGAGACGCCTATGCGTTGCCCCGTCGTGTTGCGGTCGGGTTAGCCAACTCCATGGTGCCTCCAGTTTAGGAGCTTCCTATGTGGGCTGCGTGAATTGGAAGTCAAGGCTGGTTCTGTAGTGCCAGTAGGCCAAGCTCCCCCTGTAGGACTGTTGGGGTTCGGTAACTGCGGCTGCCTCGCGGCCCAGCTGTTCTCTCCTCTCCTGTGGACCTTCTGGTCCACATCCTGGTTCCAGCACCGTCAGCTGGTTCCGGGCAGAGCCTTTGGCTTAGGTGCCTCCTTCTGGGTATCCGAGTTCCGCCAACGCCAGGCGGTCCTTGGTAGTGCTTTTAAGCGCGGGTACCTACAGCTTAGTAACCGTGTTCCAGCACCGTCAGCTGGTCCTCAGTGCCATTGGCTCTTGCACACTTGGGCAACGCATCCGTGTTCCAGCACCGCCAGCTGGTTCTCGGCAGTGTTTTTGTCATGGGTACTCCCTCGTGCCCAGCCTGGTTCCAGCACCGTCAGCTGGTTCCGGGTAGTGTCAAGCTCACTGAGACGCCTATGCGTTGCCCCGTCGTGTTGCGGTTGGGTTAGCCAACTCCATGGTGCCTCCAGTTTAGGAGCTTCCTATGTGGGCTGCGTGAATTGGCAGTCAAGGCTGGTTCTGTAGTGCCAGTAGGCCAAGCTCCCACTGTAGGACTGTTGGGGTTCGGTAACTGCGGCTGCCTCGTGGCCTAGCTGTTCTCTCCTCTCCTGTGGACCTTCTGGTCCACATCCTGGTTCCAGCACCGTCAGCTGGTTCTGGGCAGAGCCTTTGGCTTAGGTGCCTCCTTCTGGGTATCCGAGTTCCGCCAACGCCAGGCGGTCCTTGGTAGTGCTTTTAAGCGTGGGCACCTACAGCTTAGTAAACGTGTTCCAGCACCGTCAGCTGGTCCTCGGTGCCATTGGCTCTTGCACACTTGGGCAACGCATCCGTGTTCCAGCACCGTCAGCTGGTTCTCGGCAGTGTTTTTGTCATGGGTACTCCCTTGTGCCCAGCCTGGTTCCAGCACCGTCAGCTGGTTCCGGGTAGTGTCAAGCTCACTGAGACGCCTATGCGTTGCCCCGTCGTGTTGCGGTCGGGTTAGCCAACTCCATGGTGCCTCCAGTTTAGGAGCTTCCTATGTGGGCTGCGGGAATTGGCAATCAAGGCTGATTCTGTAGTGCCAGTAGGCCAAGCTCCCCCTGTAGGACTGTTGGTGTTCGGTAACTGCGGCTGCCTTGCGCCTAGCTGTTCTCTCCTCTCCTGTGGACCTTCTGGTCCACATCCTGGTTCCAGCACCGTCAGCTGGTTCTCGGCAGTGTCTTTTTCTCTTGTATCTTCTGCTCCCCATCCTGGTTCCAGTACCATCAGCTGGTTCCGGGCAGAGCCTTTGGCTTAGGTGCCTCCTTCTGGGTATCCGAGTTCCACCAACGTCAGGTGGTCCTTGGTAGTGCTTTCAGGCACGGGTACCTCCTGCTTAGTAACCGGGTTCCAGTAACGTCAGCTGGTCCTCGGTAGTTCCATTGGCTCTTGGACCTTCTGCTCCCCATCCTGGTTCCAGTAACGTCAGCTGGTTCCGGGCAGAGCCTTTGGCTTAGGTGCCTCCTTCTGGGTATCCGAGTTCCGCCAACGCCAGGCGGTCCTTGGTAGTGCTTTTTAGCACGGGTACCTCCTGCTTAGTAACCGGGTTCCAGTAACGTCAGCTGGTCCTCGGTAGTTCCATAGGCTCTTGAACCTTCTGGTAGCCATCCGAGTTCCAGTTCCATCAGCTGGTTCTTGGCATTTTCTCAGCCTTCTTGTACCTTCTGCTACATTTCCAAGTTGAAGACCCTAAAGACGACGACCCGGAAGACCACCCCTAAGATGACGACGACACCAGAGACGACAACCAGTGAGATGACGACGACCCTGGAGATGACGACCCTGAAGACCACCCCGATGACGACGACGACGGCGGAGACGACGACGGCGGAGACGACGAAGGCGGAGACGACGACCCTGGAGACGACAACCCTGGAGACGACGACATGGAAGACCAAGAAGCAGAAGAACTAGAGGCTGCAGAACAAAGAGCAGAAGAACATTAAGCATAACACTTAATATCAGAGCAAAAGATATTATCTAAATTATATGCAGAAGAAGACTAAGCAGTGTATGGGGGTGAGTCCATTCCTCCTCGTGGTGCCCCTGGATAAAGCCTGATGCTGCAGGCCAAACTGAACGCGGACAAATGTAACTTTTGTGACAGGCAGAACGGAAGGTGTAATCTTCAAACTTTTATAGATAACAACTACGGGAATGCCTGTCACAAATGAGAATATGATTAAGAAGTAGAATAGGAAGAATAATTATAGTTGAATAAAATGAATATGTAGAATAGGAAGAATAATAATAGTTGAATAAAATGAATATGAAGAATGTAATAAAAAAAAATAGGTAGAAGATGAAGAAGAAGATGAATAAGGTGAAGAAGAAGTTGATGTCAAAGACGCTGATGATGATGAAGATGAAAGTGTGGGAAAAGTAAAAAAAAGAAGGGGAAGGGCGTGGAATAGTGAAACATCAATATCTGACAAAATAAAACAAAATTTACATAGTCAACATCTTTGTCACTCCGAACGTCTTTAAAAAAAAAAAAAATCATGCTATTCTATTTGATTGGGCTAAACCTATATGCCTTTAATGTCTCCGCCACCTCCCCAAAGACATCCTGCATTATTCTTAGTTGTTTTCCTTCATGTAGAATGAACCTACAAGGAAAGAAAGGGTTTATTTTAATTCCGATATTTTGGTCCCATTGACTTGTATTGGGATCGGGTATCGGTATCGGCGATATCCGATATTTTTTGAATATCGGCCGATCCAATCCGATACCGATACTTTCCGATATCGGAAGGTATCGCTCAACACTATTAGTGACCACAATATGTCTTTTTACTGTCATGTGATATGAGAGGCTAGCATCCCCACACAGGTGACAATTCAGCAGCTGTCGGCTGTACACTGTAGCTGACAACTTGCTGGATCAGCCACGATCAGTCTTGGTACTGACAATAATCATTTAACCTCTTAAATGCTGCTGTCAATAATGACTACGGTATCTAGTTGGTAAACAGAGTGTGGGGGCTCCCTTTTTAACCCTATCGGCACCCTGAGATGGCAATTCATGGCCAAATAACAGCCTTTAAGTCTGCTGACTACTTTGGCCTGTTCAGAATCTACCAACATTTAGATGGTAAAAATAAACTTTTTCATTCCTGTTGTGCCACTTTGCATTAATTCCTGAAAGGCACCTGAAGGATTAACCCCTTCCTGACCTCGGACGAGATAGTACGTCCGAGGTCAGATCCCCTGCTTTGATGCGGGCTCCGGCGGTGAGCCCGAATCAAAGCCGGGACATGTCAGCTGTTTTGTACAGATGACATGTGCCCATAATAGGCGCGAGCAGAATCGCGATCTGCCCGCGCCTATTAACTAGTTAAATGCCGCTGTCAAACGCAGACAGCGGCATTTAACTACCGCTTCCGGCCCGGCGGCCGGAAATGACGTCATCGCCGACCCCTGTCACATGATCGGGGGTCGTCGATGCTTCAGAATTGTAACCATAGAGGTCCTTGAGACCTCTATGGTTACTGATCGCCGGCAGCTGTGAGCGCCACCCTGTGGTCGGCGCTCACAGCACACCTGATTTTCAGCTACATAGCAGCGAACAGCAGATCACTGCTATGTAGCAGAGGCGATCGTGCTGTGCCTGCTTCTAGCCTCCCATGGAGGCTATTGAAGCAAGGCAAAAGTAAAAAAAAAAAAGTTAAAAAAAATGTGAAAAAAATAAAAAATATATAAAAGTTTAAATCACCCCGCTTTCGCCCCAATCAAAATAAATCAATAAACAAAATATCAAATATACGCATATTTGGTATCGCCGCACTCAGAATCGCCCGACCTATCAAATAATAAAAAGCATTAACCTGATCGCTAAACAGGGTAGCGAGAAAAAAATTCGAAACGCCAGAATTACGTTTTTTTGGTCGCCGCGACATTGCATTAAAATGCAATAACGGGCGATCAAAAGAACGTATCTGCACCAAAATGCTATCATTAAAAACGTCATCTCAGCACGCAAAAAATAAGCCCTCAAACGACCCCAGATCATGAAAAATGGAGACGCTACGGGTATAGGAAAATGGCGCAATTTTTTTTTTTGTTTAGCAAAGTTTGGAATTTTTTTTCACCACTTAGGTAAAAAATAACCTAGTCATGTTAGGTGTCTATGAACTCGTACTGACCTGGAGAATCATAGTGGCAGGTCAGTTTTAGCATTTAGTGAACCTAGCAAAAAAGCCAAACAAAAAACAAGTGTGGGATTGCACTTTTTTTGCAATTTCACCACACTTGGAATTTTTTTCCCGTTTTCTAGTACATGACATGCTAACACCAATGATGTCGTTCAAAAGTACAACTCGTCCAGCAAAAAATAAGCCATCACATGGCCAAATTAACAGAAAAATAAAAAAGTTATGGCTCTGGGAAGGAGAGGAGGGAAAAACGAACACGGAAAATCAAAAAATCCCAAGGTCATGAAGGGGTTAATAACCTACCTGAAAGCAATTTTGACTATGTTAAGGGGTGTTGTTTTTGAAATGGTATAACTTTTGGAGGTTTTCAATATGTAGGACTTCCAAAGTCACTTCAAAATTTAATAGGTCCCTACAAAAACAAGTTTTTTAAATTTCCTTGAAAAAATGAAAAAAATACTGCTACATTTCAAAATAAAACAACATTTTGAAAATGGTGCTAACGTAAAGAAGAAATGAGGGAAATATTATTTATTAATGTTTTTGTGTGGTCTGACTATTTGGATTAAAGGGATAATCATTCAAAGTTTGAAAATTGCAAAAATTTTGTAATTTTTTTAAAATTTCTGATATTTTTCTAAATAAACCCACAAAATATCGACATAAATTTACCATTATCACAAAATATTATGTGTCATGAAAAAAAAATCTCAAAATCAAAGGGATATGTTGAAGCGTTCCAGAGTTATTGCTACATAAAGTGAAACTGGTTACGGTATATATATTTGCGCTAAAGGAACCAATAGTTTTTAGAGAACTCTTAATAAGAAGATTTCTTGCAAAACAAAAAATGCTGTATGTAACTGTTGATCTGGCCAATTACCTTAATCAGGATGAATGCAGCAAGCGTCCTGCGGCTCTGTTATCCAAAAAAGGTCCTTGCGGCTAGTGGATGATGGTATCTAAATGTCCACAAAAATCGTTTCCCAACGGTATGTCAAGTGATAATCCTCAATATTCCTAAGATGGAGGGGGGAGGGGTGTTTTCCTGTCCCGGCCGGTGACAGGCACCCTTTACCTCATGGGTAGCGCTCCTGGCGTCTGGGCGGAAGATAATAAAGAGGATTTAAGTAAAGTCATTGAATCTCTGAGGATCTTGGAACAACATTTAATCAAAGAGATGAGAGATTTATGGGAGATAGCCACATTGGAAAGATATTTGTCATTAAATTGTATCCCTAAAGGCCTGGTGGTATACAAACCCTTATCAGGTGACATTGGTGATTTTGACACTATGGCGGAATGGGATGCGATGTTCAATGATTTCTCTAAAAGTGTAGTGTTATTCATTATTAAGAAAAGAAAGAATGAGTTGATCAAGATACGGAATGAAATCTCCAGTTTGTTTGAGAAAATCAAACCATTTAAATCACATCAGGAGATTATACATCTTTCTAATAGTATAAGGAGAAGGATTAAAACACAGGAAAAAGAAATTATAGAGAAAAAACAAAGAACATTTCGTAGGGATTCAATATTGGATAATGGAGTTGTTTCTCCTCAATTGAACAAAATAAACTATGGAGATAATCACTAGGAAATAAGGAAAACCTTACCGAATTATGAGGACAATCATTCCCTGAGAAGAAACAGCCAACTAGTTACATTAGATGAAATACAAGGAGGCGGGAGCTCCTCACTATCCTTGAGTGAGAGATTTTCCATCCATCTCACCTCGGATGTAGAAAATTTTACTAACAATGAAATTACTAACAATATTCCAAATATAGATATAGATATTGAGGATAATATTCAGGACAATGTACCTGAAATCTCTACCCCTCTACCTTCTATAGCAATTCAGAATAGATTTTTTTTCACTTGAGAAAATGGGGAATTCTCCTGAGACCACTCAAGGGGAACATAGCCCCAATTACCAACAACTAGTAAGGCCTTAATTCGAGCCCTAGAACAGAGAAAACAAAAACAACAAAAAACAAAACAGAGTCATCTTCCTTTTTTTCAGGTAGTTCGAAAAAATCACGAAAAAGGGGGTGTAGGGCTGGGAAACTTACCAAAAAAAAGAGCAAACAACATCAGCAGCAACAACAACAAAAAAGTGAATCAGTTCCGTTAGAACAAAAGATATTTAATCTTAGTGACCACACATTGAATACTAACGAAATCACTTTATTGAATAAGGGTTTGAAATATGCTCCAAGCACAAAATTTAACAAATTTGAAGCCTTTATAGGAATCAAATTGTTTATGGGGAAGTTGGCCATTAAAAAATACTATATAAAGAAAAAACTTATTAAAAATGATACTGATGGCTCTACAGTGGTATTCTACCCATATCAACATACTTCTTTGAAAAACAAATCCAATTTTCATCCTATTCAAGAATACTCTGAAGCCTTTGATGCTTTCCAGAAAAATGTCAATAATGATATTAGGAAAATATCCAATAAAAATGCTCTAAATATAAGTACAATTTGTCTAATGACGAACGTAGGGCAATCAGACAACTTCAAGAAAATAAAGAAATAACAGTAAGACCAGCAGACAAAGGGGGTGGAATAGTGATCCTAAATACCAATGATTATAATAAAGAATCCTTACGCTTATTGGGTGACACATGTACATATAAAATACTCAAGGTAGACCCAACAGAGAGCTATATTATTGAAATGCAAAATTTAATAAAAATGGGACTTCAAAAAGGTTTTTTTTAAAAATGTGAATATGATTTTATCAATACCACACACCCTAGAGTCCCATATTTTTACTATCTACCTAAGGTGCATAAAGATTTACTACATCCATCGGGGAGGCCTATAATTTCAGCTATAGGAGGCCTTACGGCTAATTTATCAAGATAGGTGGACTGTCATCTACAGAAATTATGTCCCCAACTCCCATCTTATTTGAAGGACAGCTCACATATTTTGCGAAAATTACAAACTGTCCAGTGGGAGGATCATTACATCATGGGTACTCTTGACATCACTTCTCTGTATACAATCATCCAACACCAGAAAGCATGTGAAGCAGTCGAGTACTTCCTGTCTAAAGATGGAATTATACCAAGAGACCAAATTTCTTTTATTACGGAATGTATACATTTAAACTTACCCACAATTACTTTTGCTTTGGGAAGGACTACTACTCCCAGCAGTGGGGCACTGTCATGGGTACCAGGTTCGCTCCCAGTTACGCCAATTTATATGTTGGGAAATGTAAAGAAGATAACATCTATGTGAGCGGACTTCTGCGAGCAAACCTGGTCCTATGGCAGCGTTTTATTGACGACATAGTTTTTATATGGTCAGGTGGCCCAATTTTATTACTAGATTTTATTAATGAACTAAATAAAAATAATTATTTTTTAAAATTTACAGCTAATATAAGTAATAAAGAAATACATATTTTAGATTTAAATTTTTTTTATAGAAAATGATGTCATTCAAACCAGTCTATACCATAAACCTACTGATTCCAATAACTATATCTCATTAAACAGTTGTCATTTACCTAGTTGGCTCGTTAATGTCCCCAAAAGTCAATTCATAAGAGCCTACAGAAATTGCTCCAAGCCAAAAGATTTTAACAAAGAGACGGATATTTTAATAGAGAAATTTAACCAAAAAGGATATGATAAACAAACCTTGATACAAACTAAAGAACAGGTGGGAAAACAGCCAAGAGAGAAATTATTCAAACAGAAAGAGAAAAATATTAAGGACTTGAAAAATGAGGAAATCCCAATAATAACTCCATATAATTCCAACAGTTACATCTTGAAAAAAATTGTAAAGAAACATTGGAATATATTGAAGGAGGACAAGGTGATTGGAGAATCATTAGCGGAGTCTCCCAGATTTGTTCATAAAAGGGCAAACAATCTGGGTAACATAATAGCCCCTACAATATGTAAACCCTTGTCTCCAATACTCCCGCATACATTAAAGGCTCTGTCCGGTTTTTTTCCCTATAAGAAATGTTTACCGTGTAAAAAACTAAACACGAAGAAACAATTTAGTATTGCTAACCAATCAGAAGAAGCAAAGATTAAGGACTTTATAACTTGTTCAACTCAAGCAGTGATTTATGGGATCAAATGCCCATGTGGGAAATTATATATAGGGCACACCATACAGTCAATGAGTGTGCGTATTGGGGAACATTAACGCAATATCAGCAAAAAATTTATGGGCCATCCTTTATCACAACATTTTGAGAAATATCATGGGGATTCAATAAAATACATTGTTGTTACTGGTATTAAAATAGTAAAAAAGAGCTGGTGTAAAGGTAATTTTATTCACCAAATGTCAAGGGAAGAGAGTAAGTGGATATTTGAGATGAATACGATGATGCCTAATGGCCTCAACAGCGAAATTGAACTTTTTGCCTTTAACAAATGAATGTAGCACCTACATGCGTCACAGGATATATAAGCACCTATGTTGCGCACTGGACCATCCCTGAGGAAGGAATCAGTTGATTCCGAAACACGTCGGATTGTATTTTGGTCCTAGGTGCACTTTGTAAGCCGGTCACGTGAAGCATCATGTGTCCGTGACGTCACGCAAGGTCCTGCAGCTTCACTGTACCTTGCCGGCAATTACTATCTGAAGACGCGGGCTTCCGCCCAGACGCCAGGAGCGCTACCCAAAAGGTAAAGGGTGCCCGTCACCGGCCGGGACAGGAAAACACCCCCCCTCCATCTTAGGAATATTGAGGATTATCACTTGACATACCATTGTGAAACGATTTTTGTGGACATTTAGATACCATCATCCACTAGCCACAAGGACCTTTTTTGGATAACAGAGCCGCAGGACGCTTGCTGCATTCATCCTGATTAAGGTAATTGGCCAGATCAACAGTTACATACAGCATTTTTTGTTTTGCAAGAAATCTTCTTATTAAGAGTTCTCTAAAAACTATTGGTTCCTTTAGCGCAAATATATATACCGTAACTTGTGTTGAATATTTAATACTGGACAAATAGGGTGGTTTTGTCCGATTATTTGCTGCAGAAGGACCAGAAATAATTTCTTGTGCAGCGCCCTTAGTTGTTTTTAAATTTTATAAAGTGAAACTGGTCAGATTTGAAACATTTGGCCTGGTCACTAAGGAGTTAAAAAAAATCCAGAAAAACACATTATATGATTTTAACATAATTAATTTGCATTTTATAATATGAAATAATATTTGATACAATAGAAAAAAGGATCTTAATAATTGATACAAAAACCTTTGTTTGCAATTACAAAGGTCAAATCTTCTTCAGATCTTTCAGGTTTCAGGGCTGTCACTGGGCAACATTGAGTTTCAGCTCCCTTCAAAGATTTTCTATTGGGTTCAGGTCTGGAGACTGGCTAGGCCACTCCAAGACCTTTAAATGCTTCTTCCTTAGTAGCCCTTGCTGTGTTTTGGGTCATTGTCATGCTGGAAGACCCAGTCATGACCCATCTTCAATGCTCGTACTGAGGGAAGGAGCGATACATGACCCTAATCCATCCTCTCTTCAATATTATGCAATTGTCCTGTCTCATTTGCAAAAAATGAGTACATGGTAGGGCCAGTGCACACGGTCAGCGTACTACAGCAGCACATCTCTGAGGATGCGGAAACACAGGTGCCAACTGCTGCAGCTATATTTGCTGACTGTAAGGGAGGGCAGAGGTCAGGACTGGGTGGAAGATGATTTGGGGGCTTATGAGGTCCTCGACCCCACATGGATCGAAAGGCCTCATAGTGATTTGTGCAGTTCGGAGGACAAGTAGGTGGTCACACTTCCTGATCAGAACAGCAAAAGAGAAAGCATGGTGGAAAAGCACAGCTGCTGTCAGTATGTAGTCTGCTACTACCCCTTGTGCTAAGGAAATTAGCTCCAAAAAGCCAGCTCAAATGAGCTCCCTGGCATGGGACTTCTTCACCCAATGTAGTGAAGACAAGTTTCAGGTTGTTTGCACGCTGTTCCATCAGAGCCTCGAGCAAGGAGTAAATATTCTAAACCTGAGTACCACATACATGATCAGGCATCTCAAATCAAAGCACGAGTTGCAGTGAAGTGCACATCTTAAAATGCATGAAATATCTGAGCCTCCTCTTGCTCACTCTTTTGCTACGCTCTTGGCCTCTTCCCCTAGGTCACATTCAACAGGGCCACCTGCCTTACCGAACAGAGAGGATGTGACAGCAAAACAGCCACCACCAGCAGTGTTACCATGTCTACACATCCCATGGAAGTTTTCTCTGTCTCTAAAACCCTCAACAGAAAGAGGAAATTCCACCCTAAGCACCCATGAACCACGGGCCTGAATGTCAGAATTTCTAAATTACCGGCATTTGAAATCCTGCCACTCGGGCTGGTGGAGACCGCCAGTTTTAGAAAAACTAATATCGAACGTTGTGTACCTTGTTCCCAGCCGCCACTACTTTACCAGGTGGGCTATCCCTGCTCTGGACATACATGTTTCTGATCAGATAAGATGTGCACTACATCATCACTGGCAGTCCCATGTTAGAACAGATACATCGACCAGTAAGCATGAGCAGGAACGTTACATCTCCCTAGCTGTCCACTGAGTCCACCACCACCTTTTCATCCAGTCTTAGTGAGTCCTGCACCACCAATTTCAGCATAGCCAGGGAGAAATAGCCAGCAGGCTGTTCTGTAACTTATTTGATTAGGAGACAGATTCCACACCGTGCTAGAGCTGTGGATGGAAATCAAACCACAGACAAATGAGTAGTTGGTGTCTGTGAACCTCAAGCCCAGCCTGGTGGTTTTGATAATGGGTGAAATCTTGTAGCAGCTCTGGGCCTAGATGTTTTTTCTCACATTCCTTGCCTGGTGCATGTGCTGAACTTGATGGTGCAGAGTTCCTGAAGAACTACCCAAATATATCTGATTTCTTGCTGAAAGTGCGTGCAATATGTGCAAGCTTTCGGCGCTCTCACCCTGCTGCTGCTCACCTGTTTGCACTGCAGCGTCACTTCTGCCTTCCAGCTCACCACCTTATATGTGTACCAACAAGGTGGAACTCCACCTTGCATATGCTGGGGAGGCTAGCAGCAGCAGGTAATAGTGCAGTTTCAGCTGCAGCACACATGCACGAGTGGGCCTCGATGCCGGATGTGTGTGCTGTGTTGCGCTGCTTTGAATATTCCACTAACATGGCCAGCACTGATGACTCCATCATCAGCATTACTATCCCACTTCTGTGTGTGCTTGAAAAAACCCTTCAGAGGTTGATGGATGAGTTGGTGGCACAGGAGGAAAAGAAGCAGAAGAACCAGGCAACATTCACACCTTTTTCAGGCCTGTTATACACACGTGGCTCGGAGTGTGTTCCTGTACCCACAGTTGCCTGATACACAAGGGTGAAAAGGGAGAGTTTTGTAGGATGAGGATTAGGAGGATGTTGAGGAACCATGTTTCCAGCAGGATGGTACTCCAAGCTGCTCACGTGCATCACTCAAGCGTGGCTGGCGAGATACCGAGGACCCAAACCATACACCACTCACTGAGGAAAGCTTGTCATTGATCCTGGAATCCTGGCACACATGAGCCAATAAATGCTGCTGTGCCTATGCAATGACCAGCGAGTTGCCCGTTTGATTACCAGTTCTGAATACTGGGTTGCTACTCTGCTTGATCCCCGTTACAAGGACAAACTATCATGCTTACTTCCATTCTTGCACCAGGAGTGCAAAGTGCATGAATACAAGTGCATGCTGTTAAAGGCACTAATGATGGTGTTCCCACCTGACAGTGGGTGTTCAATGGAAAAACAAGGCAGAGGAAGAGGAGACAGAAGTCGCCAAGGCAAATGGGGCACTGCCACCACCTCAGAAAGAAGGATTAGCATGACCAAAATGTGGAAACACTTCCTCTGCATGCCACAACATCTTGCAACACCATCTGATATGCTCCATATCAGCAGGAGGCAGAATTTCCACAACATGGTAAAAGAGTGCTTGTCCACATGTCTCCATGACATAACTAATGTGTCTGCCCCATTTAACTTCAGGGTCTCCAAATTGAATACATGGCCTGAGCTTTCCCTTTACATCTTGGAGCTGCTGGCCTGCCCTGTGGCAAGTGTAATGTCGGAACGTGTGTTTAGAATGGGAGTGGGTGTCATTGCAAAAAGGTGTATCCACTTGACCACAGCAAATGTGGGCAAGCTCACATTCATTAAAATGAACCAGGCATGGATCACAAAGGACACGTACATATCAAAGGGTTAATAAACAACTATACCAGCCACTTCCAGCCATGGTAAGACTCTATTTGTCATTTGTTTAATTTTGGGACCTCCTCCACAAAAAAAAAAATAAAAAAGGTGTTAGCTACCTTCTCCTCTGCCTTTGCCATGTACACCTCCATTTCCTCCTCATCCTCCCCTTGGACCATGGTCTCCTGGTTCAAGATAATACTTTGTTTTTACATTTAATTTCTGTTATTTTCATTAGTTCCCCTTAAAAATAACCCCCAAAATTTAAAATAATCAAATAAAATGAAAAAAAAAAACAGAGTTGGATAATTACTACTTTGACTGTGAAACCTGCATGACAGCTATAACATAGTAACATAGTTAGTAAGGCCGAAAAAAGACATTTGTCCATCCAGTTCAGCCTATATTCCATCATAATAAATCCCCAGATCTACGTCCTTCTACAGAACCTAATAATTGTATGATACAATATTGTTCTGCTCCAGGAAGACATCCAGGCCTCTCTTGAACCCCTCGACTGAGTTCGCCATCACCACCTCCTCAGGCAAGCAATTCCAGATTCTCACTGCCCTAACAGTAAAGAATCCTCTTCTATGTTGGTGGAAAAACCTTCTATCCTCCAGACGCAAAGAATGCCCCCTTGTGCCCGTCACCTTCCTTGGTATAAACAGATCCTCAGCGAGATATTTGTATTGTCCCCTTATATACTTATACATGGTTATTAGATCGCCCCTCAGTCGTCTTTTTTCTAGACTAAATAATCCTAATTTCGCTAATCTATCTGGGTATTGTAGTTCTCCCATCCCCTTTATTAATTTTGTTGCCCTCCTTTGTACTCTCTCTAGTTCCATTATATCCTTCCTGAGCACCGGTGCCCAAAACTGGACACAGTACTCCATGTGCGGTCTAACTAGGGATTTGTACAGAGGCAGTATAATGCTCTCATCATGTGTATCCAGACCTCTTTTAATGCACCCCATGATCCTGTTTGCCTTGGCAGCTGCTGCCTGGCACTGGCTGCTCCAGGTAAGTTTATCATTAACTAGGATCCCCAAGTCCTTCTCCCTGTCAGATTTACCCAGTGGTTTCCCGTTCAATGTGTAATGGTGATATTGATTCCCTTTTCCCATGTGTATAACCTTACATTTATCATTGTTAAACCTCATCTGCCACCTTTCAGCCCAAGTTTCCAACTTATCCAGATCCATCTGTAGCAGAATACTATCTTCTCTTGTATTAACTGCTTTACATAGTTTTGTATCATCTGCAAATATCGATATTTTACTGTGTAAACCTTCTACCAGATCATTAATGAATATGTTGAAGAGAACAGGTCCCAATACTGACCCCTGCGGTACCCCACTGGTCACAGCGACCCAGTTAGAGACTATACCATTTATAACCACCCTCTGCTTTCTATCACTAAGCCAGTTACTAACCCATTTACACACATTTTCCCCCAGACCAAGCATTCTCATTTTGTGTACCAACCTCTTGTGCGGCACGGTATCAAACGCTTTGGAAAAATCGAGATATACCACGTCCAATGACTCACCGTGGTCCAGTCTATAGCTTACCTCTTCATAAAAACTGATTAGATTGGTTTGACAGGAGCGATTTCTCATAAACCCATGCTGATATGGAGTTAAACAGTTATTCTCATTGAGATAATCCAGAATAACATCCCTCAGAAACCCTTCAAATATTTTACCAACAATAGAGGTTAGACTCACTGGCCTATAATTTCCAGGTTCACTTTTAGAGCCCTTTTTGAATATTGGCACCACATTTGCTATGCGCCAGTCCTGCGGAACAGACCCTGTCGCTATAGAGTCACTAAAAATAAGAAATAATGGTTTATCTATTACATTACTTAGTTCTCTTAGTACTCGTGGGTGTATGCCATCCGGACCCGGAGATTTATCTATTTTAATCTTATTTAGCCGGTTTCGCACCTCTTCTTGGGTTAGATTGGTGACCCTTAATATAGGGTTTTCATTGTTTCTTGGGATTTCACCTAGCATTTCATTTTCCACCGTGAATACCGTGGAGAAGAAGGTGTTTAATATGTTAGCTTTTTCCTCGTCATCTACAACCATTCTTTCCTCACTATTTTTTAAGGGGCCTACATTTTCAGTTTTTATTCTTTTACTATTGATATAGTTGAAGAACAGTTTGGGATTAGTTTTACTCTCCTTAGCAATGTGCTTCTCTGTTTCCTTTTTGGCAGCTTTAATTAGTTTTTTAGATAAAGTATTTTTCTCCCTATAGTTTTTTAGAGCTTCAATGGTGCCATCCTGCTTTAGTAGTGCAAATGCTTTCTTTTTACTGTTAATTGCCTGTCTTACTTCTTTGTTTAGCCACATTGGGTTTTTCCTATTTCTAGTCCTTTTATTCCCACAAGGTATAAACCGCTTACACTGCCTATTTAGGATGTTCTTAAACATTTCCCATTTATTATCTGTATTCTCATTTCTGATGATATTGTCCCAGTCTACCAGATTAAGGGCATCTCTAAGCTGTTCAAACTTTGCCTTCCTAAAGTTCAATGTTTTTGTGACTCCCTGACAAGTCCCCCTAGTGAAAGACAGGTGAAATTGCACAATATTGTGGTCGCTATTTCCTAAATGCCCAACCACCTGCAGATTTGTTATTCTGTCAGGTCTATTAGATAGTATTAGGTCTAAAAGTGCTGCTCCTCTGGTTGGATTCTGCACCAATTGTGAAAGATAATTTTTCTTGGTTATTAGCAGAAACCTGTTGCCTTTATGGGTTTCACAGGTTTCTGTTTCCCAGTTAATATCCGGGTAGTTAAAGTCCCCCATAACCAGGACCTCATTATGGGTTGCAGCTTCATCTATCTGCTTTAGAAGTAGACTTTCCATGCTTTCTGTTATATTTGGGGGTTTGTAACAGACCCCAATGAGAATTTTGTTACCATTTTTCCCTCCATGAATTTCAACCCATATGGACTCGACATCCTCATTCCCTTCGCTAATATCCTCCCTTAAAGTGGACTTTAGACAAGACTTTACATAGAGACAAACCCCTCCTCCTCTCCGATTTTTACGATCCTTTCTAAACAGACTGTAACCCTGTAAGTTAACTGCCCAGTCATAGCTTTCATCTAACCATGTCTCGGTTATTCCCACTATGTCAAAGTTACCTGTAGATATTTCTGCTTCTAGTTCTTCCATCTTGTTTGTCAGGCTTCTGGCGTTTGCGAGCATGCAGTTTAGAGGATTTTGTTTTGTTCCAATCTCCTCACTGTGGATTGTTTTAGAAATGTTCTTACCTCCCTTCTGAGTATGTTTTCCTGGGTCGTCTTTGTTCGAGTCTAATGTTTTTCTTCCCGTCCCCCCTTCTTCTAGTTTAACGCCCTCCTGATGAGTGTAGCGAGTCTTCTGGCGAATGTGTGTTTCCCAGGTTTGTTGAGGTGTAGTCCGTCTCTGGCGAGGAGTCCATCATACCAGTAATTCACACCGTGGTCCAGGAATCCAAATCCTTGTTGTCTGCACCATCGTCTTAGCCAGTTGTTTGCATCAAGGATCCTGTTCCATCTCCTGGTGCCATGCCCATCTACTGGAAGGATAGAAGAAAAAACTACCTGTGCATCCAGTTCTTTTACTTTCTTCCCCAACTCTTCAAAGTCCTTGCAGATTGTCGGTAGGTCCTTCCTTGCCGTGTCATTGGTGCCAACATGTATCAGAAGAAATGGGTGGACGTCCTTGGAGCTGAAGAGCTTTGGTATCCTATCGGTCACATCCTTGATCATCGCACCTGGAAGGCAGCATACTTCTCTCAGCTATCTCATCCTCTATTTGGATCTCGGCGTCTTAGTTCAAGATAATACTTTGTTTTTGTATTTAATTTATTATTACTAATCTCTTTATTAATCTTTATTATTAACTAACCTCCCGATATCTTCCCTCACGTAATCTCCGGTCCTCCCAAGACCTCCTTCTCTCCTCCACACTTATTCGCTCCTCATCCAACCGCCTCCAAGACTTCTCCAGAATATCCCCCATCCTCTGGAATTCTCTGCCCCAACACATCCGACTATCAACCACATTAGGATCCTCCAGACGGAACCTGAAAACCCATCTCTTCAGGAAAGCCTACAATTAAAATAAAAAATATCGCTATACTTACCCTCTGACGTGCCCTGGTACTAACCGGGAACCTTCCTCCTTCGAATCAGCACTTCCAGGACCTTGCGGTGACGTCGCGGTGACATCGCGGGTGAGTATATTCCTATTAGGTACATACTCACCCTCGGACGCGCCCTGCTTCTTTCCGGCAGCCTTCCTTCCTAAGAATCAGCGCTTGAAGGACCTTCGGTGACGTCACGGCTTCTGATTGGTCACGCGAGCGGTCACATGGGTGGCCGCGTGACCAATCACAAGCCGCGACGTCACCGCGACGTCACCGCAAGGTCCTGGAAGCGCTGATTCGAAGGAGGAAGGTTCCCGGTTAGTACCAGGGCGCGTCAGAGGGTAAGTATAGCGACATTTATTATTTTAATTCTTTATTTTACACTTAAATCTGATTTCCGATACCAATTCCCGATATCTTAAACATATCGGGAATCAGTATCGGAATTCCGATTCCAGATGCAGAAGATCGCCGACTTCATGGCCGACCCCACACGGGGGTCGGGTCGGGTTTCATGAAACCCGACATTGCCAAAAGTCGGCGACTTCTTAAAATTACCGACCCGTTTCGCTCAACCCTAGTGTAGAGGGATCATCCATATTCTCATTTGCACATAGAAACACGAGAAGCAATGGACTGAAAGGGAGAATATACAGATAAGATATCAGGAAAAAGTTTTTGACACTGAGGGTATGTGCACACGTCAGGATTTCTTGCAGAAATTTTCCTGACAAAAACTGACATTTCTGCCAGAAATCCGCATGCGTTTTTACCGCGATTTTACCGCGTTTTTCACTAGTTTTTGACACGTTTTTGATGCGTTTTTGGTGCGTTTTTTATGCGTTTTTTTCCCGAATGCATAGAATAGCGGGAAAAATGCAGAAAATCCGCAAAATTAATGAATATGCTGCTTTTTTTTACCACGATGCATTTTTTCGCGGAAAAAAAAACGCATCACGTGCACAAAACATGCAGAATGCATTCTAAATGATAGGATGCATAATGTATGCGTTTTTAATGAGTTTTTATAGCATTTTTACCACGAAAAAATGCAAAAAAAAAAGCAAAAATACCTGAATGTGTGCACATAGCCTGAGGGTGATCAATGAATGGAACAGGTTGCCATAAGAGGTGGTGAGCTCTCCTTCAATGGAAGTCTTTAAGCAGCCTGAACAGACATCTGTCTGAGATGGTTTAGTGAATATATATATTATATAATGATCGCCAGTTCGGATTTCCGGCCGCTGTCGGAGCACAAAATTTCAGGACACATTTCCTCTTGGGGTGAAATTTGAATAAGTGCCTCTGGGGTATCGTTCCCCATGATCTGAGGCTGAAATTTGTTAAAAACTTTGCTGGGGGTATTGTTTGCCATGCTCTGAGGTTGACATTTTTGAAAATCTTCTGTGGGGGTATTGTTCCCCATGATCTGAGGCTGAAATATTTTAATATATATATATTTTTTTAAAATAAATTCTTTATTTAAAGTATTTAAAAAAAATCTTTTAATAATTTTATATTCTTCCCCATGCTCTGTGGCGAAAGTTGAATTTCATGCGATGGGTGTACTGTGCCCCATGGTCTGTGGTGAAGTTTGTAAGCTGCTTCTGTGGGAATACTCTCCCCATGCTCTATGGGTGAAGTTTTTACCTGGACTGGCAGTAGCCAACCTCAGTATATGTGGGGTCACTGTTAACATTTTTATGTGATGCATTTACTTGCTATTTTACCATGATTGCTATGGTGAAATAACCTGTTTAAGCCATTTTCCTATCCACGTTTGTTTGCAGGGCAATTGTCATGCTCTTACCCCCATTTTGCTTCCTTTTGCAGCCCCCTAGCCCTTACTACGACCATTTTATAGCTATTTTACATCTCTGAAGTTCGGTTCCCCATTAACTTATATGGGGTTTGAGATCCGGGGTTACGTTTGGGTCAAGTTCATGACCTGAACCGGACTTTATTCGTTGCAATATTCTTGGGTAAAATTTTAAATGAGTCCACTACCTTGGATGAAAATCTACTGAACACATGAATGGTCTGAGGATGCTTTACTGTTGACACAAGCACTCACCTTTGCTCTCACCAATCATTATTTCAGATCTCCCAAACAGACAGAAGGGGGCTTCACCAAAGGAAATACCTTTACAGGAAGCACAGGGATTAAACTGCAGAGGAGTGGGAGTTATTTTTTTCTGATGACACCCCCTTCAGAATGTTTGTGAGATTTGTCAGAGTGATTGTCCAGAGAAAAAAAGCTGAGCACTAGCATGAGTCCTGTGTCATGCCAATAGTAAAGTATCGTGAGACCATCCATGTGTGCAGCTGCTTTTCATCCAAGTAGGTGGGCTCACTCACAATTTTGCCTAAGAACATTGTCATGAATAAAGAATGGTATCTGTTATGATCCGGTGACCTTGGAGCCGCATGAAACTTTCTCTGGAGTAGGTGGAACCTGTACTGACCGCAAATCCTGAACTGACACCGCAACTAGGAGTAGCGATGGGGTGTGCCAAACAAACCCTAGACACCTCGACACAGCCGAAGGACTAAATACCCCTATAGATGGAAATAGGAATTCTACCTTGCCTCAGAGAAGAACCCCAAAAGATAGGCAGCCCCCCACAAATATTGACTGTGAGAAGGAGAGGAAAGACACACGCAGGCAGAAAACAGGATTTAGCAAAAGAGGCCACTCTAGCTAAATAGGAAAGGATAGGACAGAATACTAAGCGGTCAGTATTAAAAACCCTTCCAAAAATATCCACAGCAGATAATACAAAAAATTCCACAATCTAACTAAAGACATGGGACGTATATCTGCAACTCCTGAGAATCCAACAAGACTGAGAAAATACTGACACAATCTAAGCTGGACAAGAAAAAAACAAATGAATAGCACTGAATTATCAAGCACACAGCCTGTGTGCCACAGAAACAAAACCAGACACTTATCTTTGCTGATTTGGCAGCAAGGCAGGAGGAACGAGACAGAGGTCTAAAGGCCCCTTCACATTAAGCGACGCTGCAGCGATACCGACAACGATCCGGATCGCTGCAGCGTCGCTGTTTGGTCGCTGGAGAGCTGTCACACAGACCGCTCTCCAGCGACCAACGATGCCGGTAAAAAGAGTAAACATCGGGTAACTAAGCGCAGGGCCACGCTTAGTAACCCGATGTTTACCCTGGTTACCATCCTAAAAGTAAAAAAAAACAAACACTACATACTTACCTACAGCCGTCTGTCTTCCAGCGCTGTGCTCTGCACTCCTCCTGTACTGTCTGTGAGCACAGCGGCCGGAAAGCAAAGCGGTGACGTCACCGCTCTGCTTTCCGGCTGACCGACGCTCACAGCCAGTACAGGAGGAGAGCAGAGCACAGCGCTGGAGGACAGACGGCTGTAGGTAAGTATGTAGTGTTTGTTTTTTTTTACTTTTAGGATGGTAACCAGGGTAAACATTGGGTTACTAAGCGCGGCCCTGCGCTTAGTTACCCGATGTGTACCCTGGTTACCAGTGAAGACATCGCTGAATCGGTGTCACACACGCCGATCCAGCGATGTCTCCAGGGAGTCCAGCGACGAAACAAAGTTCTGGACTTTATTCAGCGACCAACGATCTCCCAGCAGGGGCCTGATCGTTGGTCGCTGTCACACATAACGATTTCATTAACGATATCGTTGCTACGTCACAAAAAGCAACGATATCGTTAACAATATCGTTATGTGTGAAGGTACCTTTAAACCTCCCAACAACCATGGACAACTGGCAAGGACTAAAGAATCCTGCAAGCCTAAATACCCCAGTCAGAACTGCAATCAGCAGATACACCTGACCAGGACTGCAATCCAGGGACAACTGCATTACCACCTACAACCACCGGAGGGAGCCCAAAAACAGAATTCACAACAGTATCCCCCCCTTGAGGAGGGGTCACCGAACCCTCACCAGAGCTCCCAGGCCGATCAGGATGAGCCAGATGAAAGGCACGAACCAAATCAGCAGCATGGACATCAGAGGCAAAAACCCAAGAATTATCCTCCTGGCCATAACCCTTCCATTTGACAAGGTACTGAAGCCTCTGCCTCGAAAAACGAGAATCCAAAATCTTCTCAACCACATACTCCAACTCCCCATCAACCAACACAGGGGCCGGAGGATCAACAGAGGGAACAACGGGCACCACATATTTCCGCAACAAAGATCTATGGAAGACATTACGGATAGCAAAAGAGGCCGGAAGCGCCAATCGAAAAGACACTGGATTAATAATCCCAGAAATCCTATAAGGACCAATAAACCGAGGCCTAAACTTAGGGGAAGAAACCTTCATAGGAACATGACGGGAAGATAACCAGACCAGATCCCCAACCCGAAGCCGGGAACCAACACACCGACGACGATTAGCAAAACGTTGAGCCTCCTCCTGAGACAACACCAAATTGTCCACCACATGAGCCCAAATCTGCTGCAACCTGTCAACCACAGAATCGACACCAGGACAGTCAGAAGGCTCAACCTGCCCAGAAGAAAAACGAGGATGAAAACCAAAATTACAAAAGAAAGGCGAAACCAAAGTAGCCGAACTAGCCCGATTATTAAGGGCAAACTCGGCCAATGGCAAGAAGGCCACCCAATCATCCTGATCAGCAGACACAAAGCATCTCAAATAAGTCTCCAAAGTCTGATTAGTTTGCTCGGTCTGGCCATTTGTCTGAGGATGAAATGCAGAAGAAAAAGACAAATCAATGCCCAGCCTAGCACAAAAGGCCCGCCAAAACCTAGAAACAAACTGGGAACCTCTGTCGGACACAATATTCTCCGGAATACCATGCAAACGAACCACATGCTGAAAAAACAACGGAACCAAATCTGAAGAGGAAGGCAATTTAGGCAAAGTCACCAAGTGAACCATCTTAGAGAATCGGTCACAAACAACCTAGATAACCGACATCCTCTGGGAAACTGGAAGATCAGAAATAAAATCCATAGAAATATGCGTCCAGGGCCTCTCAGGGACCGGCAATGGCAAAAGCAACCCACTAGCACGGGAACAACAAGGCTTGGCCCGCGCACAAGTCCCACAGGACTGCACAAAAGAATGCACATCATGTGACAAAGAAGGCCACCAAAAGGACCTACCAACCAAGTCTCTGGTACCAAAAATACCAGGATGACCAGCCAACACAGAACAGTGAACCTCAGAAATCACTCTACTAGTCCATCTGTCAGGAACAAACAGTTTCCCCACTGGACAGCGGTCAGGTCTGTCAGCCTGAAATTCCTGAAGAACCCGTCGTAAATCAGGGAAAATGGCAGAAAGGACCACCCCTTCTTTCAGAATGCCGACCGGTTCAAGGACCTCAGGAGAATCAGGCAAAAAACTCCTAGAGAGGGCATCAGCCTTAATATTCTTAGAACCCGGAAGATACGAGACCACGAAATCAAAACGGGAAAAAAACAAGGACCATTGAGCCTGTCTAGGATTCAGCCGTTTGGCCGACTCGAGGTAAATCAGATTCTTATGATCGGTCAAGACCACAATACGGTGCTTAGCTCCCTCAAGCCAATGTCGCCACTCCTCAAATGTCCACTTCATAGCCAACAACTCCCGATTGCCGACATCATAATTGCGTTCAGCAGGCGAAAACTTACGGGAAAAGAAGGCACACGGTTTCATCAAGGAACCAACAGGATCCCTCTGAGACAAAACGGCCCCTGCCCCAATCTCAGAAGCGTCAATCTCAACCTGAAACGGAAGAGAAACATCCGGTTGGCGCAACACCGGAGCAGAAGAAAATCGGCGTTTAAGCTCCTGAAAGGCAGAGACAGCCGCAGTGGACCAATTCGCCACATCAGCGCCTTTCTTCGTCAAATCGGTCAAAGGTTTAACCACGCTGGAGAAGTTAGTAATGAAACGGCGATAAAAATTTGCAAAACCCAAAAATTTCTGAAGGCTCTTCATGGATGTGGGTTGAATCCAATTATGAATGGCCTGAACCTTAACCGGATCCATCTCCATAGATGAGGGAGAAAAAATGAAGCCCAAAAAAGAAACCTTCTGCACCCCAAAGAGACACTTAGACCCCTTCACAAACAAAGCATTGTCACGAAGGATCTGAAATACCATCCCGACCTGTTCCACATGAGACTCCCAATCATCGGAAAAAATCAAAATATCGTCCAGATATATAATCAAGAATTTATCAATATAAGTCCGGAAGATATCATGCATGAAGGACTGAAAAACAGATGGAGCATTAGTGAGCCCGAATGGCATCACAAGGTATTCAAAATGGCCTTCGGGCGTATTAAACGCAGTTTTCCATTCATCACCCTGCTTAATACGAATAAGATTATATGCCCCCCAAAGGTCAATCTTTGGAAACCAACTAGCCCCCTTAATCCTAGCAAACAAATCAGAAAGCAAAGGTAAAGAGTATTGAAACTTGACCGTGATCTTATTCAAGAGGCGATAATCAATACAGGGTCTCAAGGAGCCATCCTTCTTAGCAACAAAAAAAAATCCCGCTCCCAACGGTGAAGAAGATGGCCGAATATGCCCTTTCTCCAAAGACTCTTTAACATAACTCCGCATGGCGGTATGTTCAGGCACAGACAGGTTGAAAAGTCAGCCCTTAGGAAACTTACAGCCTGGAATCAAGTCAATCGCACAATCACAGTCCCTGTGCGGTGGAAGGGAACTGGACTTGGGCTCATCGAATACATCCTGAAAATCAGACAAAAACTCTGGAATTTCAGAAGAGGAAGAAGAGGAGATTGACATCAAAGGAACATCATTATGAACCCCCTGACAACCCCAACTAGTCACAGACATAGACTTCCAATCCAACACAGGATTATGTACCTGCAACCACGGAAAACCCAGCATGATAGCATCATGCAAATTATGCAACACCAGAAATCGACAATCTTCCTGATGGGCTGGCGCCATGCGCATGGTCACCTGTGTCCAAAACTGGGGCTTATTTTTAGCCAAAGGTGTATCATCAATGCCCCTTAAAGGAATAGGGTTCTGCAAAGGCTGCAAGGGAAAACCACAACGCCTGGCAAACTCAAAGTCCATTAAGTTCAAGGCGGTGCCTGAATCCACAAACGCCATGACAAAAAATGATGACAATGAGCAGATGAAGGACACAGATAACAGAAATTTAGGTTGTACAGCACTGATGGTAAATGAACTAGCGATCCTCTTTGTCCGCTTAGGGCAGACTGAAATGACATGAGAAGCGTCGCCACAATAATAACACAACCTATTCTGACATCTGAATCCTTGTCGTTCCGTTCTAGACAGAATCCTATCACACTGCATTGGCTCAGGAATCTGCTCTGAGGGCAATGCCACAGCGCGCACAGTTCTGCGCTCCCGCAAGCGCCGGTCAATCTCAATGGCCAGAGACATAGAATCACTCAGACCGAAAGGCGTGGGAAACCCCACCATAACATCTTTAACGGATTCAGAAAGACCCTTTCTGAAAATTGCCGCCAAAGCATTATCATTCCATTTAGTCAACACAGACCATTTTCTAAATTTCTGACAATACAATTCTGCCGCCTCTTGACCCTGAGACAGGGCCAACAAGGTCTTCTCCGCTTGATCCACAGAATTCGGTTCATCATATAATAATCCTAAAGCCTGAAAAAAGGAGTCTACATTAAGCAAAGCCGGATTCCCAGACTCCAGGGAAAATGCCCAATCCTGTGGATCGTCACGCAGCAGGGAGATGACGATTTTAACCTGCTGAATGGAATCACCGGAGGATCGAGGTCTCAGAGCAAAAAACAGTTTACAGTTGTTTTTAAAACTCAAAAATTTGGACCTGTCATCAAAAAACAAATCAGGAGTAGGAATTTTCGGCTCTAAAACAGGAGTCTGAACAATATAATCAGAAATACCCTGTACCCTAGCAGCAAGCTGGTCTACACGAGAAGCTAATTCCTGAACATCCATGCTAGCACAAGACTCCTCAGCCACCCAGAGAAAAAGAGGGAAGAGAAGACAAAGCAGACTGCAGAAAAAAAATGGCTCAACACCCTTCTTCCCTTCTTCTGAGATGCATTTAACTCATTATTGGCCGGTTGTACTGTTATGATCCGGTGACCTTGGATCCGCATGAAACTTTCTCTGGAGTAGGTGGAACCTGTACTGACCGCAAATCCTGAACTGACACCGCAACTAGAAGTAGCCGTGGGGTGTGCCAAACAAACCCTAGACACCTCGACACAGCCGAAGGACTAAATACCCCTATAGATGGAAATAGGAATTCTACCTTGCCTCAGAGCAGAACCCCAAAGGATAGGCAACCCCCCACAAATATTGACTGTGAGAAGGAGAGGAAAGACACACGCAGGCAGAAAACAGGATTTAGCAAAAGAGGCCACTCTAGCTAAATAGGAAAGGATAGGACAGAATACTAAGCAGTCAGTATTAAAAACCCTTCCAAAACTATCCACAGCAGATAATACAAAAAATTCCACAATCTAACTAAAGACGTGGGACGTATATTTGCAACTCCTGAGAATCCAACAAGACTGAGAAAATACTGACACAATCTAAGCTGGACAAGAAAAAACAAATGAATAGCACTGAATTATCAAGCACACAGCCTGTGTGCCACAGAAACAAAACCAGACACTTATCTTTGCTGATTTGGCAGCAAGGCAGGAGGAACCAGACAGAGGTCTAAAACCTCCCAACAACCATAGACAACTGGCAAGGACTAAAGAATCCTGCAAACCTAAATACACCAGTCAGAACTGCAATCAGCAGATACACCTGACCAGGACTGCAATCCAGGGACAAATGCATTACCACCTACAACCACCGGAGGGAGCCCAAAAGCAGAATTCACAACAGGTATCTAAACAACAGCAACTTCCCCAAACTATCCAAGAGCATTTTAGTAATGAGCAATGCTTTTTCCAAGGTGACTTTCAGAAGTCTTAAGAAATAAGTGAATATTGAGACTTTGCATGAACAATTTATTTGGTAAACAAAAGTGTGAAAACTCATGAAATGTCTATACTTGTATTTCATTAACCATAGAAACATCTGACTAAAAGATCCAACAATAATTACATAGATACATAGGTTGAAAGAAGACTTAGGTTCATTAAGTTCAACCTTTCTTCACCAATTGTATATTTTGTCACTTATATAACTATAACCCACAATGTTATGTGTATCGAGGAAATCATCCAGCACTACCTCTTGTGGTAGGGCATTCCAAAGTCTGACTGCTCTAACTGTAAAGAACTCTTTCCTGTTTAGCTGCCGGAATTGCCTTTCTTCCAACCTTAATGAATGCCCTCTGGTCCTAAGTATTGTCTTTGGAAGGAATAAGTAATGTGAAAGTCCTTCGTACTGACCACACATACATGTATACATGTAAATGAGATCTCCTCTGAGGCGTCATTTTTGTAAGCTAAACAAGTTCAACTTTTCCAACCTCTCGTCATATGAGAGGCCTTCCATCCCTTGTAATAATCTAGTTATGTGCCTTTGAACTGACTCTAACTTCTGAATATCCTTTTTAGAATGTGAAGCCCAAAACTGGATACCATATTCTATATGTGGCCTCATCAGCAATTTATAAAGGGGTTACAATTTGTTGGGATGGGATTGCAGGATTTTATCTCTCTTTTTATACATCCTAAAAATTTGTTTTCTTTTGCGGCTGCTGCTTGACATTGAGTAATGCTGCTCAGCTTACTTGTAACCAGAATACCCAAGTCCTTCTCCTGTTCTGTAGTCCCGAGTATACTCCCATTTAGTGTATATGAAGCAATAGGATTACTCCATTACAGGTGCATTATTCTACATGTATCTACATTAAACCTCATTTGCCAAGTTTTTGCCCCTTCAGTCATCTTATCAAGACGGTTTTACAGTATTGTAATGTCAAGGTTAGATTTATATCCTACATAGTTTGGTGTAATCAGCAAAGACTCACACTTAACTCTTAATCCCATCCACTAGGTTGTTAATTAAGAGGCTAAAAAGAATTGGTCCTACCACACATCCCTGCGGTACCTCCCCGCTGCCTGCCCCTAAATTGAGCTCTTTTGGCAGCTTTTTGCCCCCCTGAATGTGTTGTCTATGTGTTTGGTTTAACCTCCCATTGAATTCAATGGGGTTTGAGTGTGAAAGGTTCGCTCGTCTCCATTTATGATGACTCTTTGTTTCCTGTCATTTAGCCAATTCCTTACCCATCTACATACAGTTTCCCCTAGTCCTTGTTTCTTTAGCTTCAGTATAAGGCTGTTACATAGTTACATAGTTACATAGTTATTAAGGTTGAAGGAAGACTATATGTCCATCTAGTTCAACCCATAGCCTAACCTAACATGCCCTAACATGTTGATCCAGAGGAAGGCAAAAAAACCCCATGTGCAAAGAGTAAGCTCCACATTGGGGAAAAAAATTCCTTCCCGACTCCACATACGGCAATCAGACTAGTTCCCTGGATCAACGCCCTATCAAGGAATCTAGTGTATATACCCTGTAACATTATACTTTTCCAGAAAGGTATCCAGTCCCCTCTTAAATTTAAGTAATGAATCACTCATTACAACATCACACGGCAGAGAGTTCCATAGTCTCACTGCTCTTACAGTAAAGAATCCGTGTCTGTTATTATGCTTAAACCTTTTTTCCTCCAACCGCAGAGGATGCCCCCTTGTCCCTGTTTCAGGTCTATGATTAAAAAGATCATCAGAAAGGTCTTTGTACTGTCCCCTCATATATTTATACATTAAAATGAGATCACCCCTTAGTCTTCGTTTTTCCAAACTAAATAGCCCCAAGTGTAATAACCTATCTTGGTATTGCAGACCCCCCAGTCCTCTAATAACCTTGGTCGCTCTTCTCTGCACCCGCTCCAGTTCAGCTATGTCTTTCTTATACACCGGAGACCAGAACTGTGCACAGTATTCTAAGTGTGGTCGAACTAGTGACTTGTATAGAGGTAAAATTATATTCTCCTCATGAGCATCTATGCCTCTTTTAATGCATCCCATTATTTTATTTGCCTTTGTAGCAGCTGCCTGACACTGGCCACTGAATTTAAGTTTGTCATCCACCCATACACCCAGGTCTTTTTCATTGACGGTTTTGCCCAGAGTTTTAGAATTAAGCACATAATTATACATCTTATTACTTCTACCCAAGTGCATGACCTTACATTTATCCCCATTAAAGCTCATTTGCCATTTATCAGCCCAAGCTTCTAGTTTACATAAATCATCCTGTAATATAAAATTGTCCTCCTCTGTATTGATTACCCTGCAGAGTTTAGTGTCATCTGCAAATATTGAAATTCTACTCTGAATGCCCCCTACAAGGTCATTAATAAATATGTTAAAAAGAAGAGGGCCCAATACTGACCCCTGTGGTACCCCACTGCTAACCGCTACCCAGTCCGAGTGTGCTCCATTAATAACGACCCTTTGTTTCCTATCCCTGAGCCAGCTCTCAACCCACTTGCACATATTTTCCCCTATCCCCATTATTCTCATTTTATGTATCAACCTTTTGTGTGGCACCGTATCAAAAGCTTTTGAAAAGTCCATATACACTACATCCACTGGGTTCCCTTGGTCCAATCCGGAACTTACCTCTTCATAGAAACTGATCAAATTAGTCTGACATGAACGGTCCCTAGTAAACCCGTGCTGATACTGGGTCATGAGGTTATTCCTCTTCAGATACTCCAGTATAGCGTCCCTTAGAATGCCCTCCAGGATTTTACCCACAGTAGAGGTTAAGCTTACTGGCCTATAGTTTCCGAGTTCAGTTTTTGTTCCCTTTTTGAATATTGGCACCACATTTGCTATACGCCAGTCCTGTGGCACAGACCCTGTTATTATGGAGTCTTTAAAGATTAAAAATAATGGTCTATCAATGACTGTACTTAATTCCTGCAGTACTCGAGGGTGTATCCCATCCGGGCCCGGAGATTTGTCAATTTTAGTGATTTTTAGACGCCGCCGCACTTCCTGCTGGGTTAAGCAGGTGACATTTAATTGGGAATTTTTATCACTAGACATTTTGTCTGCCATGGGATTTTCTTGTGTAAATACTGATGAAAAAAAGTCATTTAGCATATTGGCTTTTTCCTCATCCTCATCCACCATCTCACCCAGACTATTTTTAAGGGGGCCAACACTATCATTTTTTAGTTTCTTACTATTTATGTAGTTAAAGAATATTTTAGGATTATTTTTACTCTCTCTGGCAATGAGTCTCTCTGTCTCAATCTTTGCTGCCTTGATTTGCTTTTTACAGAATTTATTTAATTTTCTGTATTTATTTAATGCCTCATCACTACCTACTTCCTTTAATTCTCTAAATGCTTTCTTTTTGTCCCTTATTGCGCCCCTTACAGCTCTATTTAGCCATATTGGTTTCCTCCTATTTCTAATATGTTTATTCCCATACGGTATATACTGTGCACAGGTCCTATCCAGGATGCTAATAAACGTCTCCCATTTTCTCTGTGTATTTTTGTGTCTCAGGATATCGTCCCAGTTAATTGCACCAAGATCCTCTCTCATCCGTTGGAAATTTGCCCTCCTGAAGTTTAGTGTCCTTGTAACCCCTCTACTACACATCTTTTTAAAGGATACATGAAAACTTATTATTTTGTTATGTGGTATAGTATTAAATGCCTTTGCAAAGTCCAGATAATTCACATCAACTGCACTGCCAACATCAAAGTTTGCAATTACTTTCTCACAGAATCAAAACATGTTGGTTAGACACAACCTATCTTTCATGAATCCGTGCTGGTTTTAATTTATTATATTTTTCTCTGCAATACATCTCTGTAGGTCATCTATTATGATGCCATCAAAAACTTTGCACACTACTGATGTCAAACTTACTGGACAGTAGTTACCTGGGTCTACCTTCTTTCCTTTCTAATATATCGGTACCACATCAGCTATCCTCCAATCCTGTGGCACCACCCCTGTTAAAAGAGAGTCTATGATTATGAGATACAGGGGTCTGTCAAGTACTGAGCTCAATTTCAGTATCCATGGATGACTGCCATCTGGGCCAGATGATTTGTCAATATTTAATTTGCTCAGACGCAGGCATACTTCTTTTTATAGTTAAACTAGTTATACCAAGTGGTGAACATTGATTTTTTTCCTTGTTGAAAGATCACTGGAACAAACAGGTTATTGGTGAGCATGGATGAAAATTGCCTGTTTAGTATCTCAGCCTTTTCTTTGTCCTCTATAATTATCTTGTTATTTTTGTATTTTAAGTGGCTGATACCATCTGTTTTTTTCTTTTAGGCATTGATGTATTTATATAGTTTTATTTGGATTTATTTTAATGTTGCTGGCAATTTGTTTCTCTGTAGATAACTTTGCTAGCTTGATTTCTTTTTTCATTTCATATTTAGATCTTTATACTACTGAAATGCTATTTCTGTATTTGTCTTATTAAACTGTGTACTGTGTTATTTATCAATAATGGTTTATTTTTATTCCTTTGCACTTATGTTTTCTACAGGATTCTAGTAGTATTTCCTTAAACATGCCCCATTTATGTTCGCATCCCCAGTTGCCCTGACATGGTCTCAGTCTACTCAATTAAGTTTTTCCCTTAATTTGTTGAAATCAGTTTTCCCAATGTTCCAGGTTTTTGTTTTTCCCCTTTTGCATGTTTGATTGAAAATTACATTGAAGCTTGCCATATTATGATCACTGCTTCCAAAATGCTCCCTGACCTGTAGATTTGAAATCACATCCAGCATATTATCTCCCATGGTTGGTTCATCTACCAGCTAAAAGAGGTAATTGTCCTGAACTCCGAATAAGAACTTGCAGTTTTTAGCACAACCAGAAGATTCTATGTCCCATGAATGTCTGGAAAGATAAAATACCCCATAGTAAGGACCCTAATATTATATGCTGTATTTTTAATGTGTTGCAGAATTTTATCCTCTACCTGTTTAGTTATATTAGGAGGCTTGTAGCAAACTCCATTTAGCAGCTTTCCATTATTGCTATCCGCCTGCACATTTACCCATACTGACTCTACATTGTTGCAGCTCCTTCAATGTCGTAATTGAGCACAAGTTTTAAGTTGGATTTTATGAAAATACACACCCCTCCACCTTTCTTTTTTCTTGCCTGTCCTTTCTAAATGTAGTGTAACCCTCTAAGTTTGTTACCTATTCATGACTTTCATCCAGCCAGGTTTCTGTAATGCCCACCACATCGTATTCTGTGACTGCCATAAGAGTTTCCAGTTCATTCATTTTGTTTGCGAGACTTCTTGCATTTGCCAGCAGAGATTTCATTTGTTACTCTTTCTTGCCTCCCTACTTTCCTTGTATATCTCAGTCCCCATTAAATCGTCATTGTCCCCTACTGTCTCATTCACTTTGTCTACTCTATTCCCTCTTTAGCATAGCTACCCTCCCCCAGATGGTTTAAAGCTCCTGCATCCATATGACCATTTTTTCCACAAGTACAGATGCACCCTTCCCATTGAGGTGCAGCCCGTCCCTACCGTAGAGCCAACAGAGAAGTCAGCCCAGTTCTCCATGAACCCAAAGTCTTCCTTCCGGCACAAAATTCTAAGCCACTTATTTATCTCCCAAAGCTCTTTTTAGTGACACTGACAGTATTTAAAAAACACCACCTTAGAGGTCCTGACCTTCAGCTTCTTTCCTAGTTCCCTGTAATCATTTCAAAGGACCTTCTACCTTACTCTAACTCTGTCATTGGTACCGATGTGCACCATGACCACTGGGTTTTTCCCAGCCCCACCAAGCAATCTTTCTATCTGATCTTCAATATAACAAACTCAAGCACATGGCAGACAAAACACTGTGCGGCATTCATGGTTTCGGTGGCAGATAACCCTGTCTGTCCATCTAATTATATAGACCCCTAGCTCCAAAATCTGTCTTGCCTTTGATGCACTCTTATTTCCCTCCTTCCTACAGCAATTATTTTCCTGGTCACTAGGAGCAACATCCTGCCATAATGATCCTAGTCCTGGGCTTGCATTCCTAATATCAGACAAACAGGCATATTTACTAGGTTGTGCCAGAACACGACAGAGCTCCCTGGCACTTTTTCCCCTAACACTTCTTGTAACTGTCACCTAGTTATATACTTCTGGGTCCTGATCTTCCCTACCTCCATATCACTGGCCCTATCCAGCGCATGCTCAGTGAGCTGTAAATTTCACTAAAGTTTTGCAATGATCTTGAGTGTAGTGAAGCAGCAAACGTTGTGGAAACCAAAATTTGTGTCAGCCTCAAAACTTTTGGCCATGACTGTAGATTGCACACATTACATGGAGTCACAAATGATTGAGACACATGGTACTGATTATTACGGGAATGTTTGCTAGTTTGAGTAAGGCAAAGATGCTGGTTTGAACATAGATATTAGCAAACAGCATTCTGATCTGTTTAATCATTAGCTGAAGAGATATATGGGCTTTTGCAATATGAATTTAATGATGCCTAAGCTTCTTTGGCATTAAATGTCAAATTATCAATAAAATTATTAAGTGTCAATTCATACTAGGGTCAATTCATTAGGGATAAGTAGACTATACTGGTGCTCATTCAGATATCAGGTTTTCTTGTATGAGTTCTATCTGTGATTTTCATTGATTGAACTTGTACTTATTACAGTCTGTGGAATTACAAAATCGTGGAGCCATGACTGATTTTGATCCGAGATCAAACTCGCCAATGCAAGTATATGCGTCCGTAAAAAAATGTAGAGAGCACTCAGGCTCCATCTGTGTGCTGTCTGTTCACATGTTCAGTATTTTACATCAGTATTTGTAAGCCAAAATCAGGAGTGGAACAACCAGAGGAAAAGTATATGGCAACGTTCACACATTCAGTATTTGGTCAGAATTTTGCATCAGTATTTCTAAGTCAAAACCAGGAGTGGGTGAAAAATAGAGAAGTGGTGACGTATTTCTATTATACTTTTCCTCTGATTGTTCCTCTCCTGATGTTGACTTACAAATACTGATGTTAAATACTGACCAAATACTGAACATGTGAACATGGCCTAATGTCTACACGTTCAGTATGTGGTTAGTATTTTACATCAGTATTTGTAAGCCACAACCAGGAGTGTTTCTATGGCTTAAGTACTGGGAATGTGGCCTAAAGACAAAAATGATAAAAACTACTTTTCTGATATAGAAGTCTGGTATACAGCACATATTGAAATATACACAATTACCTTTGTGTATTCTCTGATATTGTAATGACTATGCATTGCAGAGGCATATTTTCTAATATGTGAACGCGCATTATTATTCAGCATGCATATATAATTCAGCATGCATGCATATAGGTTTTATCACTGGATTTCAAGAGCAACAGAAAAACATATTTGAAATGTTACAAAATAAAAATATCTAAATGCAATAAAAAAAACTGTGTGAAGCACTAAGTAATGGCTTTTTTATTTCTTAGTTATTTGTATATTTTTTTTAAATAACAAGGCAACATTTACCACTATTACTACTAAGATTTTTCAAAGAAAACTGTATCAAAAACTCCATTAAAATGCTTGTGTAAATGAAGCCTAACAATCAAATCCCTACTTGAAGATTTAACACAAACTAGAATCAGTTTGTGTCAATGGCCAGGAAATACAGTTTTTGTTTAGTTTTTAGATGAGGTACAATAAGTTTAAGGCCTCAGTCACACATGCAGTATTAGGTCAGTGTTT